>NC_134503.1:15331476-15423976 GCF_040206685.1 Ascaphus truei
GAGAGAGTGTGAGGTCAGAGAGAGTGTGAGGTCAGAGAGAGAGAGAGAGAGGGAGGTCAGAGAGAATGTGAGGTCAGAGGTCAGAGAGAGAGAGAGTGTGAGGTCAGAGAGAGAGTGTGAGGTCAGAGAGAGAGAGTGTGAGGTCAGAGAGAGAGAGTTCTGAGAGAGAGAGTGAGGAGAGAGAGTGAGGTCAGAGAGAGGTCAGAGAGAGAGAGAGTGAGGTCAGAGAGAGTTAGAGTGTGTGAGAGAGAGTGAGAGTGTCTGAGAGAGACACCAACTGCGCACTGCAACTGTTAGGTATGTTTGTACACCTATGTATGTATGTACACCTTTGTTTTTACTTTGGGCGCCGCGTAAAAATCCTGATCGCCTTGGGGAGCCTTGAAAAAATTCTGATTGCCTTGGGGAGCCTTGAACCGAAAAAGTTTGGGAACCACTGCCCTAATACTTCCACACTGTCCCACCCCTCACTGAGTTTTGGGAACGCTTTGCTTTTGCAACACCTAATCCTCTAATCCTCAACCTGCTCTGGGGCCACGCTTCACAGCTATCAAAACCTTCACGTCTGCTACCACAGACTGCCGAATCAGGTACAGAATCTACACACAACGCACAAACACAGCACACACACACATTCACACAACACCAAACACTGCAGACTGCCTCTTCAAACCCCCCCTCCCCTCCATGCCACACATCTCCCTCCCGCAACCGGACCGCGAGGCCGCGGCCTCCACTCACACACCATGGCAACGATGTCCCTCCCCCTATCCCGCCACCTCACACAGTGTAGCTCCCGCGAACCGCACAGCACGCCTCATCTCCTGCACCTCACACAGCTCCCTACCGCAACCAGACCGCGAGGCCCCCTACCCCGCTACACCATGCCACCAATGTCCCTCCCCCTATCCCGCTAGCTCACACAGTGTAGCTCCCGCGAACTGCACAGCACGCCTCACATCTCCTGCACCTCACACATCTCCCTACCGCAACCAGACCGGAAGGCCCCCTACCCCGCTACACCATGCCACCAATGTCCCTCCCCCTATCCCGCTAGCTCACACAGTGTAGCTCCCGCGAACCGCACAGCACGCCTCACATCTCCTGCACCTCACACATCTCCCTACCGCAACCAGACCGCGAGGCCCCCTACCCCGCTACACCATGCCACCAATGTCCCTCCCGCTACCTCACACAGTGTAGCTCCCGCTACACACCACTCCCTCCCGCTACACACCACTCCCTCCCGCTCCATTCCCTCCCCGGCGGGGGAACAGGCTGCCACGCGGCGCCTAAGATGGCGGACCCCCTTCCTCCCTCGCGCTACATTCCCTCCCGCTCCACTCACCTCCCTACCGCTCCATTCCCTCCCGCTCCATTCCCTCCCGCTCCATTCCCTCCCGCTCCACTCAGCTCCCTCCCCGGCGTGGGAACAGGCTGCCACGCGGCGCGTAAGATGGCGGACCCCCTTCCTCCCTCGCGGCGCCGAGTGAGAAGATGGCGGCGGCCGGAAGTACAGGTAGGTGTCGCGCGTGTGTGTGTGTGTGTGACACTGCCCCCCCTCCTGTCCACTGCCCCCCCTCCTGTCCACTGCCCCCCCTCCTGTCCACTGCCCCCCCTCCTCCTGTCCACTGCCCCCCCCCTCCTGTCCACAGCCCCCCCCCTCCTGTCCACAGCCCCCCCCCCTCCTGTCCACAGCCCCACCCCTCCTGTCCACTGCCCCCCCTCTCCTGTCCACTGCCCCCCCTCTCCTGTCCACAGCCCCCCCCTCCTGTCCACTGCCCCCCCTCTCCTGTCCACTGCCCCCCCTCTCCTGTCCACTGCCCCCCCTCTCCTGTCCACTGCCCCCCCTCTCCTGTCCACTGCCCCCCCTCTCCTGTCCACTGCCCCCCCTCTCCTGTCCACTGCCCCCCCTCTCCTGTCCACTGCCCCCCCCTCCTGTCCACTGTCCACCCCCTCCTGTCCACTGTCCACTGCCCCCCCTCCTGTCCACTGCCCCCCCTCCTGTCCACTGCCCCCCCTCCTGTCCACTGCCCCCCCTACTGTCCACTGCCCCCCCTACTGTCCACTGCCCCCCCTACTGTCCACTGCCCCCCCTACTGTCCACTGCCCCCCTCTCCTGTCCACTGCCCCCCTCTCCTGTCCACTGCCCCCCCTCTCCTGTCCACTGCCCCCCCCCTCCTGTCCACTGCCCCCCCCCTCCTGTCCACTGCCCCCCCCTCCTGTCCACTGTCCACCCCCTCCTGTCCACTGTCCACCCCCTCCTGTCCACTGTCCACTGCCCCCCCTCCTGTCCACTGCCCCCCCTCCTGTCCACTGCCCCCCCTCCTGTCCACTGCCCCCCCTACTGTCCACTGCCCCCCCTACTGTCCACTGCCCCCCCTACTGTCCACTGCCCCCCCTACTGTCCACTGCCCCCCTCTCCTGTCCACTGCCCCCCCCTCCTGTCCACTGCCCCCCCCCCTCCTGTCCACGGCCCCCCCCCTCCTGTCCACTGCCCCCCCCCTCCTGTCCACTGCCCCCCCCCCTCCTGTCCACTGCCCCCCCTACTGTCCACTGCCCCCCCTACTGTCCACTGCCCCCCCTACTGTCCACTGCCCCCCTCTCCTGTCCACTGCCCCCCCTACTGTCCACTGCCCCCCTCTCCTGTCCACTGCCCCCCCCTCCTGTCCACGGCCCCCCCCCTCCTGTCCACTGCCCCCCCCCTCCTGTCCACTGCCCCCCCTACTGTCCACTGCCCCCCCTACTGTCCACTGCCCCCCCTACTGTCCACTGCCCCCCTCTCCTGTCCACTGCCCCCCCCTCCTGTCCACTGCCCCCCCCCTCCTGTCCACTGCCCCCCCCCCTCCTGTCCACTGCCCCCCCCCCTCCTGTCCACTGCCCCCCCCCTCCTGTCCACTGCCCCCCCCTCCTGTCCACTGCCCCCCCCCCTCCTGTCCACTGCCCCCCCCTCCTGTCCACTGCCCCCCCCTCCTGTCCACTGCCCCCCCCCCTCCTGTCCACTGCCCCCCCCCCTCCTGTCCACTGCCCCCCCCCCTCCTGTCCACTGCCCCCCCCCCTCCTGTCCACTGCCCCCCCCCTCCTGTCCACTGCCCCCCCCCCTCCTGTCCACTGCCCCCCCCCCTCCTGTCCACTGCCCCCCCCCCTCCTGTCCACTGCCCCCCCCTCCTGTCCACTGCCCCCCCCTCCTGTCCACTGCATCCCCCTCCTGTCCACTGCCCCCCCCTCCTGTCCACTGCCCCCCCCTCCTGTCCACTGCATCCCCCTCCTGTCCACTGCCCCCCCCTCCTGTCCACTGCCCCCCCTCCTGTCCACTGCCCCCCCTCCTGTCCACTGCCCCCCCTCCTGTCCACTGCCCCCCCCTCCTGTCCACTGCATCCCCCTCCTGTCCACTGCCCCCCCCCTCCTGTCCACTGCCCCCCCCCTCTTGTCCACTGCCCCCCCCTCCTGTCCACTGCCCCCCCCTCCTGTCCACTGCCCCCCCCTCCTGTCCACTGCCCCCCCTCCTGTCCACTGCATCCCCCTCCTGTCCACTGCCCCCCCCTCCTGTCCACTGCCCCCCCTTCCTGTCCACTGCCCCCCCTTCCTGTCCACTGCCCCCCTCCCCCCTTCCCACCGCCTCCCCTCCCCCTTCCCACCGCCTCCCCTCCCCCTTCCCACCGCCTCCCCTCCCCCTTCCCACCGCCTCCCCTCCCCCCTTCCCACCGCCTCCCCCCCCTTCCCCCCTCCTCTAACCCTTCCCCCCTCCTCCACCCCTTGCCCCCCTCCTCCACCCCTTGCCCCCCTCCTCCACCCCTTGCCCCCCTCCTCCACCCCTTGCCCCCCTCCTCCACCCCTTGCCCCCCTCCACCACCCCCTCCTCCCCTTCCCGCCGCCCTTTGCCTTCCTGCCCGCCTTACCGCCTCCCCACCCCCGCCTCTGCCTTTCACCCGCCCTTACTCCGGCCGCCTCTGCCTTTCACCCACCGCCTCACAGCCGCTGCACGCACTCAACAGACACCCGCCACACTCGACACATACCTGCCTCCACACACACCTGCTGCCTCCCGCCCCTACGCACCGACATCACTGTCCCACCGCCTCACACCCTAGCAGGACCCCCACGCACAGACAGCACTCACAACCCACGCGCCACCCGCCACCTCACACCCTAGCAGGACCCCCACTCACAGACAGCACTCACAACCCACGCGCCACCCGCCGCCTCACACCCTAGCAGGACCCCCACTCACAGACAGCACTCACAACCCACGCGCCACCCGCCGCCTCACACCCTAGCAGGACCCACACTCACAGACAGCACTCACAACCCACGCACCACCCGCCGCCTCACACCCTAGCAGGACCCCCACTCGCAGACAGCACTCACAACCCACGCGCCACCCGCCGCCTCACACCCTAGCAGGACACACGCCTCACATTTTTACATCACTTATGGCACCAAAATATACATTGTACTGTGGTGTGGTTACAATAAACCATTTTTATACAACATCGTATTACATTTTCTTCCATCTTTCTTTTCAATATTATTATCCAACCTTTACAACAAATACTCACCTATTGTTCCACAATTTATAAATAATACTACCTATTACGCATTTACATCCCGGGCAACGCCGGGTCTCTCAGCTAGTAGCATATAAAAATATTACTTGTGAGCACATAATGTGTGGTGAAAACCTACCCAAGTCTTAAATTGCAAAGCCAGTACAACCAACCTCACACTGATGAGACCCAAAAGGTCGCAACAGTCTGTCGGTGAGTGGGTTCACTGGCTTTGCATCTCATCCCAGGCTATGTTTAAAACAGCGTGCATTGGTTTAAGGGTTCCATGTAATAATGGATTTAAAAGGTGCTCCGGTGTGCTCATTTGCCAGAATCCCTTGCTGCAGTGGAAGCACTGTATGCTAGGTGATAATGGTGGAAAGCAGGGTTGCAGACCTGTTTAAGACGTGAATGTGCTCACAAGTAATATATGTTTATGTTTATGTGTAGAGCTATATGTTTAAGGATATAAACAATGATCCAGTTCTCAAGGGCGACCAACAAGTCAAGTTTTCAGGATATCCCTGCTTCAGCACAGGTGGCTCAGTCATTGGCGCAGTCTTCGACTGGAGTTTCCCACCCCTGAGTAAGAGTGACATGGAAGAGGCTTGCTTTCCCACTTTCCTACATAGACCCCCTTTGTTAGTAACTGGGATTAAATCCACGTGGGGTATTTTGCTGACACTAGTGAAAACAAATGTCTGACACGCAGAAACTGATATATCCAATTATGACAAGGAACTCCTATGGCTCCATATAACCACCCCTGAAACTGCATGCTGATGCAATCGGGGTAGTAACGAATATATAGCGACTAAGGCTGCGTCCATAGAAGGACAAGCCGCACTGAGCCATGCGGACGCTCCGCGCTGAGCCCCTGCATCCTCAATGAGGATGTCTTTAGAGGGGGGCTCACGCGAGCGTCCGCAGGCGTGCTGAGGCGTTGGATTTTTCAGTCGACAGCCAAGCTGTTTTTCAGAGCGCTGTCGGCTGAAAACATCCAATCAGCGCGGAGCAGCGTCAACGTCACGGCGCCGTGACATCGTTGACGTCAGTGCGTCGCGGGCAAATGGCCCAGCGACGTCACTGCCCCGCCTCCCGATCGCGCCCGCTGGCTCGCCTGCATGTGCATGAAATCGCACAGCTTCAGCAGGCGAGCCTCAGTCAGCGCTGTTCAGCACTGCTCCCCCCACTATGGACGCAGCCTTAGATACACCTACCAAATGAATTGCTTGACGTCAATCTAACAATGTAGCAGTTGGTTTAAGAGCTTGATACAAATCCCTCATATAATGTTGCTTCTCCTCCCTGGGACATTCCTTGCTAAATGAATAAGGTTGTCAAACAATACTGGTTGGTGTTTGCAAAGCGTAGTTGGGTGGAGAAACCTGAATGTGAAAGATTGGACAGTTTGTCAGGAATTAGTACGTTCTAGCTCAGACTGAGATTGTATTGTACAATAGAAGCACATCCTTCAGGTGTGGCGAGATCAGATGCACAGTTCAGCTGTGAGACTTGTGTCTAGCTGAGGGGCATTTGGATCGTGTGACTTACATAGTTACATAGCAGACGTGGTTAATAAAAAGACATATGTCCATCAAGTTCACCTATGCTAAATTTAGACGACAGATGCTTGATCCTATATCCGTACTTACAGTATATTGATCTAGAAGAAGGCAACCCACCCCCCCCCAGTGAAATATCACCTAATGATATCTCATAAAGGGAAAAATAAATTCCTTCCCGACTCCAAATATTGGCAATCAGATTACTCCCTGGAACAATATCCTTCCCATGTTTACTTATTTGGTATATCCCTGTATACCTTTCTAAAAAGATGTCCAACCTTGTTTTGAAGATATCGTATCAGCCATCACAGTCTCCATGGGTAGTGAATTCCATATGGTAACTGCCCTTACTGTAAAGAACCTTTTCCTTTGTTGCTAGTGAAATCTTCTTTTCTCCAACCTTAATACACAGCTCTCTAGCTGGCCTACTTTTCACCTTCGCAAAGGTCCCTCAAATGAACAATATCTTCCCTCAATCTGTCCCCATATAACACCTGTCACAAACAGCACACAAGTGAGCACGTGACGTATGCAACCAGGGTTAATACATATGGCTACTCTAGTTAACTCACCTGTCTCCTCCGCAAGGTACTTTCAATTAGTTAATATTAACCCCTTAATTGCAATAATATCTATCCACCACCATCAAGAAATATGCAAAATATGGAATTAATATATATCTGCCAGGGTCTCAGGTCCCTGATTATTATAGAAAAAGCTATGCACTTAACACACAAAAATCTGTTGTGGTAAAATATGTCCGAAAATGTACATACTCTACAAAGCGTGCAAACAGTTCATTCAGAACCCAAAAGCATCATTTATTAAATGTTTTAATGTATATAAAAATACAGTGCTTTAGATTAAAGAAAAAAAAGATTACTACAAGAATAATAAATGCAGAACAGTTTATTAAAATAAAATGATAAAACAGAAATCCCTATACAGGACGTTACCATATATCATAGGTCTTTCCCCATAGAGGTCACTGGCGTAGAAACATGAAAATTCACCTGTTTGATCCCAAAACACACCTCTTGTTGAATTCTAACTTATAATTAAAAAGTAGGGTTTTTGACTCTGACTTCCCTTCATTGGGAACACCATAAGCCCACCCAGTCATAATCCAGTTACTAGGTTGACAGTTTTATGACTTGGAATAAAAACTCTCCTAAAAGACGTTTAAAAGGTTCCTAGATATATGAAAGACCTTATATCTTAATTTCTCTAATACTTAGACACACGCGAGTCATATCAATAATACTAATTTTGACCGGCCTTCTCCTAAATTTGAGTGACAAACGGATATCTGTCCCTGGCCACCTCTTATCCACGCAGAGTGTGGTTCAGTTTGATTCGTCTTATTGCCACGATGCCACATGTGTACCTGTTTTTATGCAGAATAGATGACGTCACAAGATATTTTCATTAAAGTCCCCAAGTGGTGACCTGTGTGCCACCCCTCTCTGGGATGCACAAGGGATCATTGAAGACTATCAGTTTCCATTGATGAAAGTGGCTTGTTTATAAAGATGTCAGGAGAGCCATAATTTAATCCCATCTCTGGCAAAACATATGCCCTTATCTCTAGATTCTATCAGTCCCATGCAACACATATGGTACTTTTAGAGGGCCATGAGTGATAACCCACCAATGAAGCTCTCTTTGTAGACCCAGGAATGGTCTTGACCTGTCATAAACCTAATATATTGTATTTTTAAGACAAACGGTATCCACATTATCCCCTGAAGCACCAGATTGACTCAAATACTTAATATCTCATGATATCAAGACAGCATTGATCTAAGATGAATATCAAGTCAAACCTCAAAACAGTAATCAAATGCAAAACAGTTTTGCTTGTTTAAAAAAAAGTCTAAATACACCAGGAAAGGTGCAAGTCAAATGATATCCTATTAATGATCACAACGGACTGTTAATTCCCCATAGAGACATTGATGAGGGTAACATGTCATTCACAGATATGAAGAACTCAAGTCTTTGTCCACATTCATCACCCACATTAACCAATGAATTCAGTTCACAAAATAAGACAGGTAGGGGGAAGTCAGGAGTTTTAATTGAAAGCAACAACCTGCACGATCCAAATGTCTTTTTCTAGTGATGTAAACAACAATTGCTGGACGCTCTAGTAGCAATAGGGGTAACCTCCTTCCCAGAGTGGTCAAGCCATCCTTTGTTCACCTGGACCTCAGTAGATGGTCAGAATCTTTGTATACCATATGCAGGAATGGATCTTACTGCAACCTACAGCAAACTGCGCCACGTCACATATGAAATCTTTTGTATTTGTCATATTCCTCTAAACACCTTTTGTTCACTTTTTTTTTCAAGCAGCCGACTTTACCTTTGGCCAAAATATTGTAGGGCAGAGCTGGTACCTCTAACAAGCAATATGGGGACTCACCTTCTCTATATTTAAATTGGTCTCTGTGTAGGTGGAGGTGTTGGACTCTACTTCTAGATAATCATCTAACAAAAGAGAGGTGACCGGTGATTAAGGCCCTTTACAGGGAGGCAGTTTGTCCTATCCTAGACGTGTGAATGTGCTCACAAGGGGTATTTTTATTTGCTGTACACTGTACGGTGGAGGGTTTGCCACTGTAACGTATAGAATGTGTGGTTGGATCCTACCCCAGCATCACATTGCAAAGCCAGTATAACCAGCCTCATACTGACGAGACCCAAAAGGTCAAAGCTGTCTTTGAGTAGGGTTACTGGCTCTGCACTTCTTTAACCCAGGCCGTGTGAAAAGCTGTGTAATGCGGCAGGCAAATGCTTATAAGGCTCCATGTTAACATTGATAGAAGCAAAAGGATACTGTGTGCTCGTTTGCATGTTATTACCCAGAATCCCTGGCGGCAGTGGAACACTGTATACTAAGAGATAATGGGGAAAAGCAGGGTTACAGACCTGTCTGAGACATGTGAATGTGCTCACAAGGGGTATTTTTATTTGCTGTACACTACGGTGGAAGGTTTGTGTCACTTTCTTACTCACCATAACTTGTTTAGTGTGTGGTTGAATCCTATCTTATACAATCCCAGGAATAATGTTATATCAGAAGTTTCAGTGTATGTTACTTGAAGCACGCACAGCGACGTCCATGCATTATCCGACGTCGGACCCGCTTTTCCGACAGCCGCCGCCGCCGCATAACATGGGACCCGCAATCCGACAGTCCGTTATCCGATGGCGGTTTGCGGGACGCATTGCGTCGGATAAGCGAGGACCGCCTGCATTACACAAGATATTACAGCCAGAATGGCGTTACACAGACTGTGATTGTGCTGTAACCTGTGTTCTACTAGAACTACTCCCGCTGCAACATTGTACCCGTCAGTTATAAGCACTTCAGCCATCAGTACCTGGGAAATGTCATATACGAGTGGTTACAGTTATACTGTACACACACAATATTAGCAAGCTCCAAGCACAAACCCACAGTATCATGTATTTCATTGCGGCATGGAGTGCTACTGGGAAATGCCTTATAAGAGTGTTGAAATGCAAAATGTACAATAGACAAACACATTTTACGCAAGGTAACGTAGAGGATGTGAGAATCGGTTTCGGTTTTGTAATGGACTCGGTCCAGGGAGCATTGGCCCTTACAAATCCTGGAACATTTTACTGAGTGAGAATATGACTGCATAGGCTATTACAGTCCTTTAGTGCAGACACTGAGGCACTGAATGCCAGGGAAGGAAAGTCCCTGCATGCTCAGCCTGTTAACACGGGGTCATGCTTGGTGACACCATTCATTCCAACACGTCTCCGTATTTGTTACTTTTTGTTTCAGGCTTTGATGTTTGCTGGATTCCTGAAATAGATGAATAGCGGGAAGATTAGTAAACCCACAAAGACTGTTTGATGCACAGGCTTAACGCATCCTTATTTAGAAGAGCTTACACACTACAGATACACGTAGCATGGCGTTCTTATGCCAGAGAAAGTACAAGAGTTCAGCATGAACCGGAGATCCTGCTCTGAAGCTAGGTGTGAGGAGTGACTTCTTCATGGAAAGGGCGCTGGATTCCTGCTGTAGCCTCCCAACAGGAATAATATAGTAAGGGAATTAAAAAATACTTAAAGCAGGAAAGACGGCTATCATAAATACCAAAGCACACCAAATAACTATACCACTTGTGAGCACATTCACATGTCCACAAACCTGCCTTTCCCCATTGTTTCCTAGGCTGCGTCCATACAGCCTTCGCCCGCGCACAGGTGTGCGCGTCTGTAACGTCACCCGCGTGAAGCGGTGCGTTTTCAGGACATGGTAGACGCGCCGTGGTGGGGGGGGGGGGTGTGTCTTTGACGTCACGGAGCTGGTTCGCCCTCCTCATTGGGCGAACTGCTCACGTGAACTGCCCGTCGCGCCGAGAAATCCGTTTCCCCGCTCATCGAACACCCCCTCCTGCTATGACCTCTTCCTTTACATCTTGCTGCACTCTTTAAGCTTCGTTTTATGTGTGACCTTCTTAGGCTTGGTCCCCGCTGGCTACTGCAGCGCCCGCTGTGGCGGATGCTGCAGGGACAAGAGCCGCCCCTCAATGGGGCCGGGCCCGCTGCGAGGGGCGGCTGCCGCACTGCGTGGTGAGTTTTTCCAGCTTGCAAGAAAATTGTGAGGGGAACTAGCGACGGAGCGCTAGGCCACACCCCCCGCGGTTCAGCCAATGAGGGCAAACCTGCCGGGTGACGTCACGGCTGCGCCCACCCCTCCCCCCCTGTCTTTCCCCCTGCAGCTCTCTGCAGACCGGGGAATTCGGCTGCACGCGCCGCCAGCCTCACAGGCGCGCGTGCAGCACAGGCACTGGGGCCGTAGCCTAAGGCCGTGTTCACACAGGGGGCTTTGCGACGCTGCATGTGCGCGCCTCTGTCTGGGGGGGGGGGGGGGTGGAAGGCTGTGTCACGGGCGCAGGGTGGCTTTGCAATGCATCGTAGGACTGAATGACACAGAAAATCACAGAAACGTGTTTGAAGAATTCTAGAAGGGTCATTGAAAATGTACTGGTTTCTCATTAACTATAAAACATAAAAGAAAAGCATAAATCCTGTGTGGGTGTGTGTGGGTCTAAAGAGCCAGTCATCTTCCATTCCACACTGGGCTGGAGCAGGGAGCTGCCGAGTCTCTGGTCAATTTCAGCAGCCAATCAATGTAAACGCCTGGACATTGATTGTCTGCTGAAATTGACGTCGCGCTGCTGCAGCCTGGAATCACAGAGTGAAGACACTCCCGCGACTGCAGCAGCGTCGACGCCGTACTTTGTAGCCAATGGCAGTTTCAATACTGAACACTACCACTGGCCGCCAGGCATCTGTGACGAACACGTAAGCGCGTCGTGTATCGTGCTGTGTGAGCGGGGCCTTAGGCACGTTCTATAGTGCCGGGCGCGCAGAATTTTAGTCAGCTGACGTCAGTCAGCCTTTCTATACAAGGGGCGCGCACGGCAGGGAGCGGGGAGCCGACAGACAGCGGCGAAGATGAGGAAAATCATCTTTTGGCGCCGCTACCGGCTCTGAATCAATCTGTCTGTCTGTACAAATCTAATAATTTTTTTATTTTTAACAATGTTTTTAAAAATAAATAAATAATAAAACACACACACACACACACACACACACACACACACACACACACACACACACACACACACACACACACACACACACACACACACACACACACACACACACACACACACACACACTTGTCTCAGGAGGCTAAAAGTTGTGTGTTTGAATGCTTGTTTGATCAAATTTAAATCCTGTTGTGTCAAAGTGAATGTGCCGTTTGCAGGTCTTTATTGGTCTCTGCCTCCCTTTTGTCCAACATCTTTAATCTTGTCAGGTAATCCTTAACAGTGTCTAAAAGTGAGGAGGGGTTTCAGGTTTCATCCACTTCAGCATCAGGCTTGTCCTTGCGTTAACACCAACAGTCGTTAGTGCTAATGATATGCAAAAGGAGGTGGTCCCACTAACAACGCCTATATAACGATACTCGTCTCTGATAGGAAGCGGACCTGCTGAGGTAGGTTATATGATCCCCGACCAGAGCCAGGGGACAGAGTCCTGTTAGAGTAAATCGTAGTCAGGATGCAGGCAGAGGTCAAGGCAGGCGGCAGAGGTGCGGGGTCGGGGTCGGCAACAGGGAATCCACAGGAACAGGGCACTCACGGAGTTCAGGAACACATGGGTTAGCATACCATGCTCGGGCAGGGGCTGGGAGTCACTGACTGCTATTTAAAGCCCTGGACAAGTGCAGCCAATTACCATGTCCAGGAAGCGGTTTTGCCAGGATCAAAGATGGCTTTAACAGCCACGTAATGGCAAGCTCCAGCAAAACCCAGGGCTGGAACCCCTACGACCTGTCCACAGGGCTCGGTTACAGTTAATGCAGGGATTTGATCAGTGACAGCTGTGCACAGAAAGGCACATACCTGGGAAATATGCTAATTTGGATATGCAAAGTGCCTTCAAATGATTGCAATTTCCCAGGTATCCCAGGTGCGTTCCTGTCTGTGCACTGGTATCTCTGTACGTATTGTTTAAAGGAGTCTATGGGGAGGTATGCAAGTCGCTGAGCATGGGGACATTACCACCTCTCGTTCTTAGATAACATTAACGGATTTCTGTGGATCTGGGCCATAGTGCATCTAAACATTAACCCCTTAGGCACTGCACAGGTCACGCCTCTCGGGCTAATGACAGCACGGTTTTGTTTCCTCCATGTAGTGGAGCGCACAGTATAACACTGGCGGTGTAGGACCTGCTGAAAGGGTCTAACCCTGACGTGGGTTCAGGATTAACATGTTTTGGCCAAAAGATTGAACTAAATGACCTTTACTTAGAAGAAAATATATACAATTCAACTAAATATGTTGTGATATTGGATGTGCTTTGAGGCTTCTTGGTTTACTGTTGTATATTTCGGATAAAACCTTAACCTTTTCAGAATGCCACCGCACCTCCTGGCTCTTGCTGTCACGCGATTGGTTCAGCGATGATAATATGACCACAACTACCCCCCTCCCCCCCCCCAGCTGACAGGGAAAGGAAGAGGACTTGGCCCCATTCCCGCTTCAATAGGGCCGACTGCTCTATAGGATCGGTCTGCCTGACCAGTCCCTGGAAAACCAGCATTCACCCATAACGCCACAAGGGCCTCTGGCGTGGCAGGGCCTGTGACATGCCAGGTATGTCATACCTGGAGGGGTTAATCTGAACTCAACATGCGTTTTACTTTCACCTGTCTCACGTGACTGTGGGGTGTCCCCAGACTCCAGGTAGAGCCACAGGTTGGAACACTTCTGCGTTTCACTTCTCGTCACTGCGTAGCTGGCAGCGGAGCCTGCAACTGAAAGCAATCTGTGGTTAATGGGTTCATACTAGTGATGTACCGAGTACCCGGAAATTACCCGGTGCTTTTTCAGCTACCCGGAAATTACCCGGCAGCAAGGGGCTGTGACCGGCACCGGGTCGGCTCTACCTTCCCTGAAGAAGGTGTTTGTTCACCAAAACGTCGGATGGTTTGTGACTGTGATCAGTCAATAAAATGATCTTTTTGTAATATATTGCATTTTGACTTGGTGTGCTCGGCTACCCCTCTTATTGTATACGCAGTAACCCTGACCAGGTTCTTTCTGCCTGCAGCACCCGCATTTATTCTTGATTTGTTGCTTGTGTCCCCATGTAGTTGGGGCATCCCAAGTTGCATTTATCTTGACTCTCTTGTATTTAATTTTAAAAGGCAGGACATGCTCAGGGGACATTATACGAGTTAAACTCATATAGGCTCCTGGGGGATTGCTGCTTTAGTGAACCCGTAGAACTCTGGTTACGCTGTCAATGCTTCATTTTGTGTTAATCTTACCCACGGATATAAGAATAGTCCACTGCAGAGGGTATGGCAGCTTTGTATTTAACACCTTCTGGATTATCAGCGCCGCTCCAGTTCCTGGTAATGCACAAATACAAAGCAGAAATGTTTATGCTCAGAAGAGCGACGCTATATAATGAGGCCGAGTACGTACCTAGAATTCCATCTCTCCAGAGCAACTTTTCCTTAAACAAAATTGCCCCAAGATCCTTGCCAGGTCTGCCATGCTGATAAAGCCCCACTGCCTCCTTACCCTGTGTAATAATGGACAGGAGGGTATGGCTTCCATAGTCAGTCTTTAGAGCAGGGCGCTCAACTGGCGCCCCGTGCAGGGCCTTCGTGTGGCCCTTATACTTTCTGCTCCTGCTAATTTCATACTACATGCGGTTTTTCCCACTGACACTCACACGCAAGTTACATCCCTGTAACTTACATGCGACCCCATTAGGTCTCTATCTCAGTCTTAAACCCTGCCTCTCCCGACATAACACCCAGTCCTCTTCTCTGAACGACCATGCTCCTCCCATCCTAACCCCGTCCCCTTTAGACACGGGGTCCCCTGCTCCGGAGGTGGAAAGGGGGTCTCACGCAAATCGCACATGTGCGAGGCCACTTCACATCGGTCTGGAGTGAGGGACCCTTGACAGCTCTGGATTATGTAGCTATATATGGTACCGGTGTTATCAATTTTTTTCCGCACCCCCCAGTTTGGGCACCCCTGGGTTGAGACTTCCATAGGGATTGCTTGGAAAAACCTCCATCCAGCACCAGCAGAGGAACCACAGTGGGAAATATTTTATGTGCAAAACGTTGAGGTCTGAAAGTGTGGAAATATAATATTTTTTCCGTGTTTACATGTATATAAAATGACAACACGACCGTGATTCTTAAATATGTTTCCTGACCTGGCCCCTATGGGGAACTAGTTGTTGTGCCCAGCTTGGCAAGGCATCGGTTCCAGCCACCATGCTTTCTATCTGCACACCTGTTTATTCTGTGGTTCTCTACTGTACATCTGCTGCATTCACAGTCACTGTCAAACGGGTGCTTCAATCTACAAATAATGCTTACGTTGCCCCAATGATTAAATGCAAGTTCTAGGTTTGCTAAAATAAATAAAAACAATGCTGAGAAGTGTGAATGTTCTTTGTGTCGCTGTTATTACAAAATGCATTTGGAACGTATCGCATTGGCGCAGCAGTTCTATGTGAAGAACCCACCTCTATGATACACCAGTATGCGGTATTATTATTACCTGTTATGAATGTACCCATCCCCTTCATAAAGGCATGAGACTGGCACCTGGCGTATTCGGGCAAACCCTGCAACACACAAGGGAAGAGAGTCAGAAAGAAAAGCCATAGGGGCAGGTTTAATAAGTGCTGTTATTCTTTACAGCACATTCTCTTTAATACAGTGTCTTGTAGAAACATAGACTGGTACAGCCGATATGAACCACTTTCATATGTTCCAGCTTCACGTTGCATGTCCGGGAACCAGCCGCACATGGATGAGACTCAAAATGTCCAAACTGCTGTCTGTGAGTAGGGTTACTGGCTCTGCACTTCTTTAACCCAGGCTCTCCTGAAAAGCTGTGTAATGCGGCACTGTACTGATTTGCATGTCATTACCCAGAATCCCTGGCTGCAGTGGAAGCACTGTATGCCAAGAGATAATGGGGAATGCCAGGGTTGCAGACCTGTCTGAGACATGTGACCAGTGATATGTCTATTTACTTTTTCATTTTGGAGTATAGTCTATTAGAAGAATTTTTGAATTCTCTTATTGTATTAGTCACTACCACCTCGGTTGGGTAGCAATTCCACGAATCCCCTACCCTTTGCGTGAAGAAGTACTTTCTCACATTTCCCCTTATAGAATAACACAGAGCACTTACACATGAGCCATAATATTTTCAATACACCCCACCCTCCCTCTGGGTGATAGCACTAAGGTGGTTATTCACTAAACCACAATAGCAAGTAGAGATCATTACCCACCACAATAATGGTTCATTGGGATTGCTCCTCTAATAGAAGAAAAATCCAGCTTATTTAGAGTATACTTGGTATTGATTTATATGACATCATGATCATTTTCTGGGAAGAGAGGCCCTGATGGGATAATGCACCTTTGCATCGTGATTGTTCTTCCTTAAAAACACTAGAGGACTTAAGTACCAAGATTCAGATCCACAAAAGGGTGCTGCGCTTTAGTATGCCTCGGCTCCCATTCATATGAATGGGAGTGAAAGTATGCTAAAGCTTAGTACTATTTAGTGGATCTGGGCCTAAATGTTGCAAACAGCTTTTTTTGCGCAGGGAAATCTCAGTTGTACTTGCTTGTGTATGCCTCTGTACTAGCCTGAAATGTGTCAATCTGCAACAACAGCGTCAACAAGGTTTGTTTTTCTTTTCTTTGGACTGCGCTAGGCAGATGTAAATGTTACGTACTAAAAAATTATGTTTCTGTCCCCCCCCCCAAAAAATAGAAAGGGAGGGTTTCAAAGTTGTCTGTTAGGGTTAACTTGGTTTAAACCCTAAACCACCGGTGGCCAACTTCAGTCCTCAAGAGCCCCCAACAGGTCAGGTATTGAGGATATCCCTGCTTCAGCACAGGTGGCTCAATCAGTGGCTGTTGAAGACAGGCACACACATTCACACACCTGCAAGCAGCAATCCCACCCAAAATGGATTACTATATTTTTAACCTTAATTGGACCCGGGGGTCCCTTGGAACTGATCAGTGGTCCTCCTGGTTTCCGTAGTCGCAACGTCACCTCATCTCCTGATGACACTGCAACTGTCTATTGGCTGCCGTAGAAAACCAGGACCCCGCCCGCGGCCATTCTTGCCTTGTGCCTGTACCTGGTTCAGTTCATCCAAAAACAGTGTATATATTCCTTACCCCCAACAAAAAGAGCAGCGCCGACTGCGGCTTTACAGGATGGATACACATCACCAAAGCACAGATAAACTGATATATACACCCCCCCCCCCTTGTATCTAAAGCCCTCTTCTACCTAAAACCTCTCTCGCTCATTGCCCCCCACCTCTGGAATGTCTTGGTGCTGTCTCCACTTTTAAGACCCACCTTAAAACACACCTCCTTAACCAAGCATATGTGTAGCTCCGCTGGCTGACACTATACACCTTATATATCGGCCGTGGCCCCTTACAGACGCACTTAGCAGAACACCTTCCTACTGTCTCTATACGTTCTTCTTACTTACCAATTAGATTGTAAGCTCTTCGGGGCAGGGACCTCCCTTTCCTATTGTTTTATGTCTGAAGCGCCTATTCCCACTATGTGATATATTATTATGCCACGTATATTACTGCTGTGACGCGCTGTGTACATGGATGGCGCTATATAAATAAAGATACACATACTGTATACGGCCCAACTTGTAAGCGTATAAAATGCTTCAGCAGACACCCGAAGCTTGGAGTTTAAAAACCCACACGGCTTGCTGCAGATTAACCCCTCTGCTGCTGGAAAGGGGTTCATCTGGGGGGGGCAAGGGGCAACAGGGGCGCAATGAACACACACCGGATGCTTCGCAGCCACAACATCATCCACTCTGGACAGACCCAGGTTCACCATCTTTAGTCTGATCCCTCTGACTTTCAAAAGGGGCGTGTCGGCACGTCCTGCTTCCTCCCGGAGCTGCAGGACTGGGTGTAATGCAGCGCCATCTGCTGGGAGGGAGGTATAACGAGAGAGAGAGACAGAGAGACAGAGAGACAGACACAGACACAGAGACACACAGAGAGAGAGAGAGAGAGAGACACAGAGAGAGAGAGGAGCGAGGAGGGAGAGAGGGAGAGAGAGAGAGAGAGAGAATAAGAATAAAAATAAAATTTGGTACAAATTTGGGCCCGACTATGTATGTTGCATATGTTTTTGGTAGTGTCATTATTTGTCACTCTGTGCTGCCGCCCTCCTCCTCCTGAACCCGCAGCGTCAAATGACGTCACAATGTTGCGTTACCATGGCAACGTCACGGTGGTGATGTGACGCCGCGGTTCACAAGGAGGAGGGTGGCAGAAAGAAGGCGGCCCCTACAGCTAAGTGCGAGAGAGAAAAGAGCTGCTGGGGGGGCCCGAAAAAATATTTTCACTGGGGCCCGAACCCACTCTCGGCGACCCTGCCTCTACAGGACCAATATGACCATATATGTGTGTAACTTTAAACATTACTGTTGGAAGTACCATCATTAACCCAGTAGCCCAAGCACGCTGCCTTGGGGTTACACTCGACTCCTCTCTCACATTCAAAAGGTAGCAAAAAACTGTAGTTTTTCCTCCGCAATAATACAAAGATACGCCCTTTCCTCTGCTGCTCGACTGCTAAAACTCTGACACAGGCCCTCATTCTCTCCCGTCTCGACTACAGTAACCTCCTGCTGTCCGGCCTTCCTGCCTCTCACCTGTCTCCCCTACAATCTATCCTAAACGCTGCTGCCAGAATCAGGCTACTCTTTCCTAAATCTGTGTCAGCGTCTCCTCTGCTGAAATCCCTCTCCTTGCTTCCTATCACATCCCGTATCACACACTCAATTCTCCTCACTTTTAAAGCTTTACACTCTTCTGCCCCTCCTAACCAACACCTGGTCGGTGGGTATAGATGTCCATGGATGGGAGTACCATGGAAGAAGCTAGGAGCTCCATGTTTTATAGTATGGTGATTGGTGAGCAATGCTCTGATCTTCTCCATAAGCATCACATGAGAAGTTCTCCTCCATGGGAATTCCACTGCGCAGAGAAATAACCTCACAGCCAGAATAATATTAAAAGCGTAGTTCACATTTGTTGCCTGGAGGCGCATAAGCCAAGTATCAACCAGAGAATCAAACAAGGAGCCAATTCTATTCCACAGTTGAACTGTAATGGGGCAAGATCACAGGATGTGGGACAAGGAGCCTCTACTGTATGCCTACAGCCCCTCCAGCACAATGGGGAGATTTTTTGATGGTGTGAAGTTTAATGGGGTCATGTACCAGCGGTAAAGTACCTTGTAATCTTTTCCTTAATCAATGTGGATATGGAACTCTTAGAATGGTTAACCCAATGTCCTCCCGTTCCGTGCCCGGGTCCTTCTCCCCTAGATCTGATTACCTTTTAAAGTAATAAGTAAGGTACTTTTGAAGTGAAACTTCTTTAGTGGCACTTATTCTGATGGGGTAGAACGGGAGAGTTGGGGGCGAAATGTGAAACGGAAGTGATGGCACGGCTCCCCCCTCCCTCCCCCCACGTCTCGCCGGCACCGCTCCTAACAGCCGCCGTTACCCCCACACGTCCGCCTCCATGGGTATAGCAAGATGGCTGCCGCAGATCTTCCAGTGCTAGAGTGAAAGGTGTACTGTAGCAAGAAGGCAGGCGCGGGGATTTTAAATCAGTCTCGGGTGTGGGCCGAGTGGACTCAGTGAGCCGCTGCTCAGCCTCTCTCCTCCCTACCTCCGCTTCCCTGTGTCCCGCTGACTGAGCGCTGCTGGGGCCGGAGGAGGAGGAGCCCAGGGATCATGGAGGGTAACCGGGAGGAAGCAGAGCGGTGTGTGCGGATCGGGCGGGCAGCGCTGGAGGCCGGAGATTGGGAGAGAGAGCCGGCGCTTCCTGAGCAACGCGGATAAACTGTCAGTGTGAGGGCATTTGTGGGGGAAGGGGGAGGGAGCTGCTTACCATACGGCAGCCCACAGCAGCTCCCTCCTGCAGCCCGAGCCCGTGGAGGGAGGGGGGGAGTAGCGGGTCCCTCCGCTCAAACCACGCCTCCCTCCGCTCAAACCGCGCCCCCCTCTGGCTCCCGCTCCCTACAGACTGCATATCACGGTCTGTGCCTGTCAGCGCCCCGCCTGTCTGCAGTGCGGGCGTGCTGACTAAGGCTTCGTTCAGGGTGCCAGCTGCAGGACTCGGAGGGAGGGCGTGAGGGAGGCAGTGCTGCAGTTTGCTGGGCGATCTGTGTTTATCCCCCAGCAGACTTTTCAGCGTTGGGGAGGGGGCGGGGTTACACACGGTAGGGTAAGTATCCAAGTTGCAGTCATGAAATCATTCTGAAGAATGATTTCATTGGCTGCCTAGGTCCCTGTGACGCTGCTGCAGCTCCAAAAAACGAAATTTTCGTTTATTGAAACTGTAGTCAGCTTCAACTCCTGGCTTCGGAGACAGGGCAGTTGCTACCCTGAAAACCAGTATTCAAATTGAATACTTTGTTTCTCACGGCAGCACGCACGGCAGCACGCCCTCCCTCCGAAGCCAGCACCCTGAACGAGGCCTTAGCTTCACCGAGCAGGAGGAGGCCGGCGTTCTGCTCTGCCGCCGTGATCTGAGGTGCAGGGGTGAGGGGAGGTGATGTAAGGTGCATGGAGGTGATGTGCAGGGGGGTATGTGATGTGCAGGGGGATATGTAAGGTGCAGGGGGGGTGATGTGCAGGGGGGGTATGTGATGTGCAGGGTGGTATATGATGTGCAGGGGGGTATGTGATGTGCAGGGGGATATGTAAGGTGCAGGGGGGGTGATGTGCAGGGGGGTATATGATGTGCAGGGGGATATGTAAGGTGCAGGAGGGTATATGATGTGCAGGGGGGTATGTGATGTGCAGGGGGATATGTAAGGTGCAGGGGGGGATGTGATGTGCAGGGGGATATGTGATGTGCAGGGGGATATGTAAGGTGAAGGGGGGTGATGTGCAGGAGGGGTGATGTGCAGGGGGATATATGTAAGGTGAAGGGGGGTGATGTGCAGGGGGGGTGATGTGCAGGGGGATATATGTAAGGTGAAGGGGGGTGATGTGCAGGGTGGATGATGTGCAGGGTGGGTGATGTGCAGGGGGGGTGATATGCAGTGGGGGTGATGTGCAGGGGGATATATGTAAGGTGAAGGGGGGTGATGTGCAGGGGGGCTGATGTGCAAGGGGATATGTAAGGTCACATGCAGTCACAGTCACACGCGCAGTCTCATTCACATGCGCAGTCTCATTCACACGCGCAGTCAGTCACACGCGCAGTCACAGTCACACGCGCAGTCAGTCACACGTGCAGTCACACGCGCAGTCAGTCACACGCACTCAGTCACACACAGTCGCACTCAGTCACACACAGTCGCAGGCGCACTCAGTCACACACAGTCGCACTCAGTCACAGGTGCACTCAGTCACAGGCGCACTCAGTCACACGCACACTCAGTGCAAATAGCTAATACAGGGGATGTGTGCCGAGCACGCGCATCCTAAGTCAAATTTATTTGCGTTTTGTCAATGAAATTGTATTTTGATTTTTAATTAAAACATCACCAACACAAATACAATTTCTGTGACAAAAGTCAAAGAAGTTTCACTTACTATGCGCGTGCACAGCACACACAGCTTTTTTTTTTGAAGGTTTAGGGCTTGGAGAGATTGATTTATAGGTTTGGGATATTAAGCTCTGTTGTCAGGGCTTTGTTTTTTTTCATCTCTACTCTTACCGGGCAGGGAAATTTGCGCGCTGAGTAACGCCTAAAGGGGCGGGTGTCATGGTATTATCAGATGACCAGGCAGTGTCCTAACTTTCTTATTTTAATAATTTAGTAACGTGACATCTACCGAAAAAAATCTACTATTACACTTAAGTAGAAATCTATTAGGTTTTTTATCACTGATTTCACGACAGTAATTTTAAGTTCATGCATTTCACGTGAAGGCGCTAAATACGGGACACATGCATCCTGACCGACCTTTCTGGGACCAAGGGACAAGTCAATGAAATTCCGTCTGGCATTTGATATTTTTTTGCGTCACGGCCGCGTCACGCGAGTGTTTCAACCAACGAGGGCGAGCCAGCCTGGTGATGTCACGGCCACGCCTCCCCGTCGCGCACGTGGCCGGAGTCCACCAATCGCCGAGGCGACAGGCGCGCGTGCGCCTACTAACGCTCTGTCGTGCGCACTATGGCCGCTGCCTAAGTGCGTCTTCACAGATTTCCAAGCCATGTGAACTTTGGCAAACAAAATGGAGGCGCATTTGAAGAACTTCACAAATGTAGTAAAATTGTTACTTTGTGTGATTGCTGATTACAAGTTGTGTAATTTACTTTTTTATTTGGGGGAGGGGGGCTTCCTTTTTCAGTTTAATGAATAGTAACCCACATCCTCAAGAGTTACGAGAACATGACTGGATTTAAAAAATGTTGAATAAGACAGGAGTTGAATGACTGTGCAGGGTAAGAGGATTAATCATAAACCACAAGGAAACAAGTTCATGTTTTTCTTCCAAACTACTTTGCAGCTGCCAGTGCATCAAAATATTGTCCCTGAACCATTTTGTCCCTGCCATGTCCTTTCCTGTGAACCACGGAATTACAGGGAATCTTACACGTCACAATGGGAATTCCCTACTTCACTGGCGTGCTGGTAACCGACGTTCATTGTCCAAGCTACATTTCGCTCCCTACGGTCCCGAGAGAAATGGGTGAAACACCTTACGATTTTGGGTTACTCTCCCGGGTTCAGGTAAGGTATTAAAAAAAGAGGTAAAGAGGGAAGTGGCTGTTTTTAAGTAGTCTAAGTAATGGCCGGAGAAGTCGTTGTTGCCGATTTTGTTATTCGCATTTTTCCCGGGGTTTTTCGCTCACTTTCTTGAGTCTGTAATTGAATCTTTGGCCGAGCGTGAGGGGAGTTTTACACATACGCCCGCACGAACTCATGGTGGTCAGACAGGGCGTGTTCCAAATGGAACAGCGTCTTTTATTAGGGGATAGAGAGCCACTGATTGAGCAACCTGTGCTGAAGCCCGGATAGCCTGAAAACCTGGCCTGTTGGTGGCCCTTGAGGACTGGAGTTGGACACTTATTCTTATTCTATGTCGCCCGAAGCAGTTGTTCGGGACGTCTTCAGCCGAAAATCTCCCTTGACATCAACCGGGATTGTTGTATTCTCACTGGTGGTTGAAACCGAGCTCTGTCTGATGGTCTCGCACAACAGGGCTCTGTCTGGCGGTCTCGCGCATCAGGGCTCGGTCTCGGGCATCAGGGCTCTCTCTGACGGTCTCGGCATCAGGACTCTGTCTGACGGTCTCGTGCATCAGGGCTCTGTCTGACAGTCTCGCGCATCAGGGCTCTGTCTGACGGTCTCACGGATCAGGGCTCTGTCTCACGGCTTGCACATCAGGGCTCTGTTTGAAGGTCTCACGGATCAGGGCTCTGTCTGATGGTCTCACGGATCAGGGCTCTGTCTGACGGTCTCGCGCATCAGGGCTCTGTCTGAAGGTCTCGCGCATCAGGGCTCTGTCTGAAGGTCTCGCGCATCAGGGCTCTGTCTGAAGGTCTCGCGCATCAGGGCTTTGTCTGAAGGTCTCGCGCATCAGGGCTCTGTCTGAAGGTCTCGCGCATCAGGGCTCTGTCTGAAGGTCTTGCGCATCAGGACTCTCACAATATCGCATATCAGAGCTCTGTCTCACGGTCTCGCGTATCAGAGCTGTCTGACGGTCTCACGCATCAGGGCTGTCTGACGGTCTCGCACATCAGGGCTGTCTGACGGTCTCGCGCATCAGGGCTCTCACGATTTCACACAGTATTCAATCTCACGTTGACAGGAGACACTGTCTTAAACCCACACTGGCTCCCCTGCTCCGGAGGTGAGAAAGTAGGGGTGGGGGTCTCGCACAAATCTCGCACCATGTCTCGTTAACTCTTTTGAGTGGGATGCCAACATGACGGCAGCAACCTTTAACCCGGAAACGGAAGAGGGGGGAGGGTGTACTGTCCTGCGTTTTCTTTTCACTGCAGAGCCACCTGTGCTGAAGCAGGGGATATCCTGAAAACCTGACCTGTTGGTGGCTCTTGAGGACTGGAGTTGCTCACCCTTGGCATAGGACAGATTTACATTGATGTCTAGTGAAAGATAAAACACTAATCCCAGATAAAGAGATTAGATTGGCTAATTTTCTCCCGAACAATTCCCCATATTATCCCTGTTCCTGGCAGAAACAATGGAAGAACCCGTTAACCCTGAGTGCCATAGGACATTGCCACTGCGTCATAGGTTCTGATACCCATGTGATATAGTAGCTAAATACCCCTCTCCCCCCACAAAATGCTCGTTCTCTTTGGGTAAATGGAGTCCAGTGACGAGATGGGCAATGACGGCGAGAGGGGATCACGTGATCATAGTTTCCGGCACCCTGACCCTGTGGCCTGTCTGGCACTCAAAAGGTTAAAGCAGCGAACTATTAGGCTGCGTCTCCGCTGGCGCTGACCGCGCTCATGTTTGAGAGTGGTGACGCCACCAACTCTCTAAGCATGAGCGCCGGGTGTCCTGTCCATTTCGCAAGCGCGCGCGTGGGGGCATGTTAAGCACGCTTCAAAGTCTCTTTTTTTTTTTTTGTCTCCGCAAGCGTCAAGCTTGGGAGAGCGTGCGTGCCCGGGACGTAAACATAAGGCTTTGTCCAGGGTGGCGCTGAGAGGGCGCGCCTGCTCGGCGCTTAGCTGCTTGCTGAGCCTGCAAACTTGAATTTGACGTGAGCGGTTCGCCCAATGAGGGTGAACCAGCTCCGTGATGCCGTGGCTGCGTCCCCAGACGCGCGCGCACCTAGCCAGCCACGAATCGCCCGGTCGAGCAGGGCTTGCCAAGCAGCTAAGCGCCGTGCATGCTTAGGCGCTCGCTCACGCTGGCCACACACATTGCCGCAACGTGTTTCATCGCGGCCAGCGTGAGCGCGCTCGCCCGCTCAGCGCCACCCTGGCCGAGGCCTAACGAGTACAAGAAGTAAAAGCGGCAAGCGCCGAGCACACAGCACGCTCAGCGCCAGCGGGGACGCAGCCTAATAGTTCTCTGCTTTAACCCTTTGCGTGCCTGACAGCTTTTAACCCTTGGCGTGCCGGAAGAGTGGGAGCACCCCGAACCCCCCCCCGTGTCGCTGATGACCGAACGTTGGAGTCCCCTAATAAAAAGCAAAATGCAGAGTTTAAAAAAAAAAAAAACACGTATAGATGGATTTCCAGTGCATGAGGAGATCATGGAAATATTAAAGATTGCATGATGCAACGTCTCAGACATTACGGTGGGCGGCCATTTTAGAAGTCCCCATTAAGAAAATACTCTGTATTATACGATTAGGTCTGTAGGTCTGTAGGTCTGTAGGTCTGTAGGTCTGTAGGTCTGTAGGTCTGTAGGTCTGTAGGTCTGTAGGTCTGTAGGTCTGTAGGTCTGTAGGTCTGTAGGTCTGTAGGTAGAATGACAGTTGGAGGGCAGGGAAAGTGAAAGCGCGGTGCGCGGCCGGTGTTATTGGCTCACCCAGTTAGCGGGCTCCACCCAGTGACTAACAGGAGGGAGGCCGCGGTTAGCACAGGACCGGGGACTCGCCTAGTACAGGGACTCGGCGCGGGGAGCTGGCGGTGAGTGTTGGGGGAGGGAGAGGAACGGCTACCAGGCCTCTGTGTGGGGTGAAGCCGGGGGTGAGAGAGAGGGAGACTGCGTGAGTATGTGACACTGAGTGAGTATGTGACACTGAGTGTGACTGTGTGTGTGTGTAAGAGACACCGAGTGATAGTAAGTAAGTGACAGTGTGGGGCACCAACATTGTGTGTGTCACTGAGGGAGTGAGACTTTGTGTGTCACTGAGGGAGTGAGACTTTGTGTGTCACTGAGGGAGTGAGACTTTGTGTGTCACTGAGGAGGTGAGACTTTGTGTGGCACTGAGGGGGTGAGACTTTGTGTGTCACTGAGGGGGTGAGACTTTGTGTGTCACTGAGGGGGTGAGACTTTGTGTGGCACTGAGGGGGTGAGACTGTGTGTCACTGAGGGGGTGAGACTTTGTGTGTCACTGAGGGGGTGAGACTTTGTGTGTCACTGAGGGGGTGAGACTTTGTGTGTCACTGAGGGGGTGAGACTTTGTGTGTCACTGAGGGGGTGAGACTTTGTGTGGCACTGAGGGGGTGAGACTTTGTGTGGCACTGAGGGAGTGAGACTTTGTGTGGCACTGAGGGGGTGAGACTTTGTGTGGCACTGAGGGAGTGAGACTTTGTGTGGCACTGAGGGGGTGAGACTTTGTGTGGCACTGAGGGGGTGAGACTTTGTGTGGCACTGAGGGGGTGAGACTTTGTGTGGCACTGAGGGGGTGAGACTTTGTGTGGCACTGAGGGGGTGAGATTTTGTGTGGCACTGAGGGGGTGAGACTTTGTGTGTCACTGAGGGGGTGAGACTTTGTGTGGCACTGAGGGGGTGAGACTTTGTGTGGCACTGAGGGGGTGAGACTTTGTGTGGGTCAGTGACGGTGTATGTATGTGGGGAAGTTTTTTGGGGTCTGCCAATCAATGACTAGGTTAATTCAACTTCTCAGATGTCCCTTTGCTCCCAAAAGGCACCTGAGAGGTTGAGGTACCCTTGGGTGACATGCAGTGCTGGAGGGGACTTTCAGCCCTGAGGTTGGGTTATTCTTGGGTGATATTCAAAGCTATATGTCACCTGGAATTTGAAGACTTGAATAGGATCATCTATTGGTGGCTTTATTACTGCTTTATTTCTCTAGGGTTAGTCCAACCCCTGCCCTCCCCAGCAACCCACCTCACCTTTCTCCCTGGTGCAGATGTAGCTGACGTGGATCGTAGGTTCTCACACGCCCCAGCTGCTTAATGCCCATGCCCTGATAAATACAGTACTGCCCGCTCCTCTCCTGCGCTGATAAATACAGTACTGCCCGCTCCTCTCCTGCACTGATAAATACAGTACTGCCCGCTCCTCTCCTGCACTGATACATACAGTACTGCCCGCTCCTCTCCTGCGCTGATACATACAGTACTGCCCGCTCCTCTCCTGCGCTGATACATACAGTACTGCCCGCTCCTCTCCTGCGCTGATAAATACAGTACTGCCCGCTCCTCTCCTGCGCTGATAAATACAGTACTGCCCGCTCCTCTCCTGCGCTGATAAATACAGTACTGCCCGCTCCTCTCCTGCGCTGATAAATACAGTACTGCTCGCTCCTCTCCTGCGCTGATAAATACAGTACTGCTCGCTCCTCTCCTGCGCTGATAAATACAGTACTGCCCGCTCCTCTCCTGCGCTGATAAATACAGTACTGCTCGCTCCTCTCCTGCGCTGATACATACAGTACTGCCCGCTCCTCTCCTGCGCTGATAAATACTGTACTGCCCGCTCCTCTCCTGTGCTGATACATACAGTACTGCCCGCTCCTCTCCTGCGCTGATACATACAGTACTGCCCGCTCCTCTCCTGCGCTGATAAATACAGTACTGCCCGCTCCTCTCCTGCGCTGATAAATACAGTACTGCTCGTTCCTCTCCTGCGCTGATACATACAGTACTGCCCGCTCCTCTCCTGCGCTGATAAATACAGTACTGCTCGCTCCTCTCCTGCGCTGATAAATACAGTACTGCCAGCTCCTCTCCTGCGCTGATACATACAGTACTGCCCGCTCCTCTCCTGCGCTGATAAATACAGTACTGCCCGCTCCTCTCCTGCGCTGATAAATACAGTACTGCCCGCTCCTCTCCTGCGCTGATAAATACAGTACTGCTCGCTCCTCTCCTGCGCTGATAAATACAGTACTGCCCGCTCCTCTCCTGCGCTGATAAATACAGTACTGCTCGCTCCTCTCCTGCGCTGATAAATACAGTACTGCTCGCTCCTCTCCTGCGCTGATAAATACAGTACTGCCCGCTCCTCTCCTGCGCTGATAAATACAGTACTGCCCGCTCCTCTCCTGCGCTGATAAATACAGTACTGCTCGCTCCTCTCCTGTGCTGATAAATACAGTACTGCCCGCTCCTCTCCTGTGCTGATAAATACAGTACTGCCCGCTCCTCTCCTGTGCTGATAAATACAGTACTGCTCGCTCCCCTCCTGCGCTGATAAATACAGTACTGCCGCTCCTCTCCTGTGCTGATAAATACAGTACTGCCGCTCCTCTCCTGTGCTGATACATACAGTACTGCCCGCTCCTCTCCTGCGCTGGTACATACAGTACTGCCCGCTCCTCTCCTGTGCTGATAAATACAGTACTACCCGCTACTCTCCTGTGCTGATAAATACAGTACTGCCCGCTCCTCTCCTGCGCTGATACATACAGTACTGCCCGCTACTCTCCTGCGCTGATAAATACAGTACTGCCCCCTCCTCTCCTGCGCTGATACATACAGTACTGCCCGCTCCTCTCCTGCGCTGATAAATACTGTACTGCCCGCTCCTCTCCTGCGCTGATAAATACAGTACTGCCCGCTCCTCTCCTGCGCTGATAAATACATTACTGCTCGCTCCTCTCCTGCGCTGTTAAATACAGTACTGCCCGCTCCTCTCCTGTGCTGATAAATACAGTACTGCCGCTCCTCTCCTGTGCTGATACATACAGTACTGCCCGCTCCTCTCCTGCGCTGGTACATACAGTACTGCCCGCTCCTCTCCTGTGCTGATAAATACAGTACTGCCGCTCCTCTCCTGCGCTGATAAATACAGTACTGCCCGCTCCTCTCCTGCGCTGATACATACAGTACTGCCCGCTCCTCTCCTGTGCTGATAAATACAGTACTGCCCGCTCTTCTCCTGCGCTGATAAATACAGTACTGCCCGCTCCTCTCCTGCGCTGATAAATACAGTACTGCCCGCTCCTCTCCTGCGCTGATACATACAGTACTGCCCGCTCCTCTCCTGCGCTGATAAATACAGTACTGCCCGCTCCTCTCCTGTGCTGATAAATACAGTACTGCCCGCTCCTTTCCTGTGCTGATAAATACAGTACTGCCCGCTCCTCTCCTGCGCTGATAAATACAGTACTGCCGCTCCTCTCCTGCGCTGATAAATACAGTACTGCCGCTCCTCTCCTGCACTGATAAATACAGTACTGCCGCTCCTCTCCTGCGCTGATAAATACAGTACTGACGCTCCTCTCCTGCGCTGATAAATACAGTGCTGCCCGCTCCTCTCGTGTGCTGATAAATACAGTACTGCCCGCTCCTCTCCTGTGCTGATAAATACAGTACTGCCGCTCCTCTCCTGCGCTGATATATACAGTACTGCCCACTCCTCTTCTGCGCTGATAAATACAGTACTGCCCGCTCCTCTCCTGCGCTGATAAATACAGTACTGCCCGCTCCTCTCCTGCGCTGATAAATACAGTACTGCCCGCTCCTCTCCTGCGCTGATAAATACTGTACTGCCCCCTCCTCTCCTGCGCTGATAAATACAGTACTGCCCGCTCCTCTCCTGCGCTGATAAATACAGTACTGCCCGCTCCTCTCCTGCGCTGATAAATACTGTACTGCCCCCTCCTCTCCTGCGCTGATAAATACAGTACTGCTCGCTCCTCTCCTGCGCTGATAAATACAGTACTGCTCGCTCCTCTCCTGTGCTGATAAATACAGTACTGCCCGCTCCTCTCCTGCGCTGATAAATACAGTACTGCCCGCTCCTCTCCTGCGCTGATAAATACAGTACTGCCCGCTCCTCTCCTGCGCTGATAAATACAGTACTGGTCGCTCCTCTCCTACGCTGATAAATACAGTACTGCCCGGTCCTCTCCTACGCTGATAAATACAGTACTGCCCGCTCCTCTCCTACGCTGATAAATACAGTACTGCCCGCTCCTCTCCTGTGCTGATAAATACAGTACTGCCCGCTCCTCTCGTGCTGATAAATACAGTACTGCCCGCTCCTCTCGTGCTGATAAATACAGTACTGCCCGGTCCTCTCCTACGCTGATAAATACAGTACTGCCCGCTCCTCTCCTACGCTGATAAATACAGTACTGCCCGCTCCTCTCCTACGCTGATAAATACAGTACTGCCCGCTCCTCTCCTGTGCTGATAAATACAGTACTGCCCGCTCCTCTCGTGCTGATAAATACAGTACTGCCCGCTCCTCTCCTGCGCTGATAAATACAGTACTGCCCGCTCCTCTCCTGCGCTGATAAATACAGTACTGCTCGCTCCTCTCCTGCGCTGATAAATACAGTACTGCCCGCTCCTCTCCCGCGCTGATAAATACAGTACTGCTCGCTCCTCTCCCGCGCTGATAAATACAGTACTGCTCGCTCCTCTCCTGCGCTGATAAATACAGTACTGCCCGCTCCTCTCCTGCGCTGATAAATACAGTACTGCCCGCTCCTCTCCTACGCTGATAAATACAGTACTGCCCGCTCCTCTCCTGCGCTGATAAATACAGTACTGCCCGCTCCTCTCCTGCGCTGATAAATACAGTACTGCCCGCTCCTCTCCTGCGCTGATAAATACAGTACTGCCCGCTCCTCTCCTGCGCTGATAAATACAGTACTGCTCGCTCCTCTCCTGCGCTGATAAATACAGTACTGCTCGCTCCTCTCCTGCGCTGATAAATACAGTACTGCCCGCTCCTCTCCTGCGCTGATAAATACAGTACTGCCCTCTCCTCTCCTGCGCTGATAAATACAGTACTGCCCGCTCCTCTCCTGCGCTGATAAATACAGTACTGCCCGCTCCTCTCCTGCGCTGATAAATACAGCCATGCCCTTTCCTCTCCTTGTCCTACTTACTGGAGGGGAAAAAATGATATTATTGGCTTTCTTAAAAAAACTAAAAACATCACTATTTCGCAGTAAAGCTCCTAAATAAAGGTTCAACCTGCCGCCCTCTTTCTCCAACCTTGTGTGTGAATAAGCCCACCCTGCCAGGATTTTGTTTTAGTGTATTGTATCTCTTTTTGGCAATTTTATTGTAATGTGCTGTACTGTTGTGCCCTACAATGTTCATAGCTGTCATCTCTTGCCGGGGCTAACCTTTGCAGCAGGTAGCAGTCGGTGCGCACACAGAGGTCCCAGCTGTCCCCAGTGGAGGGCCGAGATGCTTCTTTGGTGAACTAAACATACTGGTGTTCATGGCGCAATATTGATAAATAATGCAATATAATGTGCAGATAACCCACTGATAAAAAATATAAACACTGATTACACATCTACTGCTGCTCCATGGGACCGAATCCTCTGGGCTGTAGGCCCCTGGTTAACCTCATATGAAGAAGAAAACACAAATGCAACACAATAGTGCATTAACATTGCAAAACATACAACATACAGGGGAAAGGGAAAACTCACACTTTCCCCGTTGTTTAAATCGCAGAGAGTGACTCTGGGTGCACTCCACCCTACTCCAGACTCCGCTTCCTGATGTATGTGTGTATGCAGGCACAGTCCTTCCCGAGCGCGTCTCTTACTTGCGTCAGGGGATGCTCCGCCTCCTTCACACGTCCGCCAATGGGAGTCCTTGCAGAGTGGGTATGGTGGCCTCAGTAGTCCAAAAACCCGATGCGTTTCGTCAGTATGTCGACTTCCTCTGGGGTAGTGAGAGACGCGATGGGGAAGGACTGTGCCTGCATACACATAGGCTATGTCTATACTCAGGCAGACGGAGCAGAGCGGAGGGGAGGTGCACGCTGCAATACTCTTGCTAAAGCCTGAGCTTTTTCATGGCTTTGCAGGGTATGCAGCGGGCGCGATTTGGGGGCGTGGCAATGAAAATTTGGAAGCGTGTCAATGACGTTCCGGCGGGGACGTCACTTTCTTACCTCACATCCCTATCCACGGGCATTTTTTCAGATTCAGCATCTGAAGCACTGTGGAGACAAGTTCACTTTCCCCCCCGGTATGGAAATTAACTTTAATTTTGTGTGTGTTGTGTATGTTGTTTGTGTTCTGTGTTTACCACCGGCATACACAAAAAAAAAATGGCATCACTTTGAAAATGTAATTTCACTTTGATTGGAGGAGACAGGTCACGTGATCATGCCATCGCGCATAAAATCACTTGGCCCTGTCTTCTTCAATTTCGCGCCTTTGCCAGCTCCGTCTGACGTGCGCGCTGGCGCCATCTATAGGCATCCTCAAAGAGGACCATAGATGTGAACGCGCAGCGTGCGCGCGCCTCCGCTCCGCTCCGTCTGCTATAGTATAGACGCAGCCATATACATCAGGAAGCCGAGCCTGGAGTAGGGCTGAGTGTGCCCAGAGTCACTCTCTGCGATTTAAACAACGGGGAAAGTGTGAGTGTTTCCTTTCCCCTGTATGTTGTATGTTTTGCATCAATGTTAATGCATTACTTCATATGAAGTTAACCAGGAGCCTACAGCCCAGAGGATTCGGTCCCATGGAGCAGCAGTAGATGTGTAATCAGTGTTAATATATTTTTTATCATTGGGTTATCTGCACATTATATTGCATTATTTATCAATACTGCGCCATGAACACCAGTATGTTTAGTTCCGTAGTTAATGTGGTTTAGGGAAACCACAGGTGTTTAGGCAGCATTTGATTTACATTTTTAGTTGTTTCATCAATTTATCTGTTGCGCTTTTTGTTTTTCACATATTTCACCCGCTGCTTTCAGCGACCCTGGAGTCCCGCTCTGTTTGGCGGGCTCGGGTCTTTGTCTTAATTGGCGGTATGGTGTTGCGACGCTCTGTTGGTGAACTTGTACCGATGCAGCCTGCTCGCCCTACGTTCCTGCTTCACCAATGTGCTGTTTGTTTGGGGGGGCCTGCTGAAAGCAGCCAATTTCATTGGCTGGAGAGTAAAGCTCCGAACTCTCCCTATTTACCCACTTTGAATCCTTGGCTTGGGCTAGACTGAATATACCCTCACTATCACAAACCCAGAGTTTAAAGCCCTGCGGCCCCTGATTGGACTATTTGTATCCGGGATTCGGGATTGGCTGATTTAGAGAGCTCCAGACCCTACCCCCGGAACCTAAAAGCCGTGTTATAAGCTAACTTTCTCCTAGTCCGCTGCTAGGAGTCTTGCCATGGGGGAAACAAATAGCTTCAGTCCTGCTTCCAAGCCTGGACTGGATATCTATAAGCACTTCACCTAGAGAATGCTGACCCTGGCATTCCAGGACCTTGGAAACCAGAATCCTCTCTGCAACCAAGGACTCTCCCTCTCAGGACTTTCCTTCCGAAATACCATAACCGGATACATCACCCCCCCCCCAGAAAAAAAAAATAATAATAATTTTTATATATAATATATATATATAACATATATATATATATTTATTTTTTTTACTAGTAATCACATTTCCTTTGAGAGTTTGAAGTTCTGCTAACGGAGGAGATATCCTGTCGGATAAGAGCGGGTTCCCTTGCATGCCCTCATCAGAGGTCCCAGGTGGTGGCACGGGACCCTTTTTTTGTTTGAATTTGTGGGTGCAGTGCTGAGGACCCAGGCGCTATCCCGGCTGATAGTCATTGTAGAAATTCATCCCTCTCCATGCACCCACCCTGGCTGCAGGGATTAACACAGCGGGAAGTCCGATACTGAAGTATGGATCCCCCCCCCTCACAGGTAGCCGTAGCATTTAAGCTTTTTTTTGGTGCTGCTTTGGGAACAGTAAGTTTGGCTATATCTGTATATTGGAACGGATTCCTGTTTTGAGAGAGAACTTGCCCTTAACAAGTCCTATTCCTGCTGGCTATCCATTCCATAATAACAATGTTATCTTTCAGCTTTCCTGCCCGGCTCCCTGGGGAGAGTATCAGCCCTGTCTTGAATTACAAAATTGGGCGAGTGTAGCGCGTTAGGGCGCTGCCGCTGTCTCCCCGTCTCGAGCAGCATGAGAGAATTCCTGGGAGACCCTGAGTCAAAGTCCTAACCCTGCACCCTGTATGGCACAACTCTTGCATGGCAATCCCGCTGCCACACAGCATAACCCCACCGCATGCCACAGACACCTGTGGGAGGCTGGATCCCCTGCTCCGGAGGTGTGGAGGGATGTCACACAACCCACCCATGTGAGACCCCTTTTCATGTTCCGGAGTGGGCTACCCATGACAGCTCTGTAAGTCTGTCCATCACAGACTGGACAATATTTTGGGCCCAATATTTCCAGAACCAGGAGGTACTCTACTGTAAGAACCTTTTGGGGTTCTGCACTAGCTCTTCAAAGGGGTTTCCAAGGGATGTCGGCATGGGAACATTACATGATTTAAAGCCTGATTCAAAATAGTTTTTGTTCTGCTTGCTCTTGCCGAAAACATGGTCTGTTGGTGCGATGGCGTGGCTTTTTTAGGTCCTAAAAGTGCTTGGATGCGTGTGTTTCTAATGATCTCTTAACATATTTTCGGTGTTATTTCTTAACGGGTAATAACACCTGCTACGATCTGTATACACTTTGGGATCTGGCAGACCGCAATCCCGCGACCACGGCGCCCCTTCACCCGAAAGAGGCCTCGTCATCCTCTTCCATCTCCCTGCATTACAGATCACCAGCGCGATCTCCCCTCGAAAACATGCTTTCTGCGGGGATGACTTCTTCGGCACTACGTCTCGGGGCACCTGAAGGGCTTGCATTGTATTGTTTTACTTATTTTAAGAGATTCCCACTTGCCCTTTCCAAAGCGGTGATGCTCGGTTCAGGAGATATACTCGTTTTAAAATATTAAGTGTCCGGGAAGTTAAAATGGAGCTCTCCCAAGTGCTCAGTGCAGTTTAAAGGTTACCATGGTAACCTCAGAAGCTAGTGATTTATATATATATATATATATATATATATATATATATATATATATATATATATATATATATAAAAATATAAATATAATTTTTTTTTTTAATTATTTATTTTTAAAGAGCAGAACCCCTCAGAGTGCAAACTAATATTTATATGAATTAAACTCTAAACGCACACAGACTTCCGGGAGGATTGCTGCTTTGAAATATTTATACAATGGCCTCCTATATCAAAGTACATAATATAATGGTGTGTTTGCCGCCAGTGTGTGTGTGTGACACACACCCATGCCTTGGCAGCTGGTAACCACACCAAACTGTAACACAGCCACAATGAATAATGTATAGTGTGGTAGTTGAGATCAAAATAACATTATAATTTAAAAAAAATTTTTTTTTTTAAATCTAGGTTTAGTGGGGGACTTTTCCCCCCAACTCGTTTGAAGAACAGTAAAAGGCATGTTTGGTTGCATATTAGAGAAAGGAATCCATTCATTTTTTGCACTGTTTGAGCCGTTTAAAAAAAATTCTGTATTTGAACTAAATCTAAATTGATGCAAGGGGCTTGTAATGTGCCTTTTGGCTTTTTTATTAAGTCATTGTTCTGACAAGAAAATTACTTATTCAAGAGACTGATTCGGGCTGTCGATTTCAGCCACGAGTGAACACATGAATGATACCAACACCAGTTGTTATTATTAGTAAATGCAATTTATTGGTCATTTAGCTTTGGGATCTTACAGCAATCAGGATTCCGCACGAGATATCAACAACTAGGGGACCTCCGTCATTTCATAGATAAAAATGCCTGGTAAATATATTCCTGAGATCACGTTTGTACTGCGCGATGAGCTGGGTACCCTGTCAGCCTCAATCGAGGGGCTAGTTAATTTCATGCTGGACAAACGTGATCAGGAACACACTCAGGCATTCAGCCAACATCCCAGCTATGCGAAAATAGGGGGAGTACAGCTATACGCCCGCTTCCCATAACACACTATTTCAGCATATTAGACATTTTAGTAAGAGACAAAAAGTTAACCCATCATGCACCTTGACCATCAGAAACGCAGCAAAAATCCATTTTCATTATATTCCACCTGTTGTTTCTGAGGTCTAGGCTCAACTAAAACGGTTACAAAACAAAAACTTTGACTAAATATTTTCACGCATGAACCATCAGAGACAGAAACAGACTTAATTTCTGTTAGTCATTGAAGTAAGTTTTCGTTTGTTTAAATATATGATATCATCATCATCATCATCATCATCATCATCTTCTTCAGCCCCTGTTGCTTCACTGCAGGATGAAGGCTTCTCCCAATGATCTTCCAGGTACTGTGGTTTCAACCCTCTACTTTTCATGTTTCTCCAACACATTTTCTGATTTAATCCTCCCATTTTAATTTTGGTTGTCGTCTTGTTGTTTTGAAACCCTTTAGTCTCCAGTCGAGTGTCCCATCCCTGTACAACGATGGTCAATTCTTCTTGCAATATGTCCAGCCCGTGGCCATTTTAATTTCTTCGCCCATGTGATGATGTCACAGACTTTTTTTTGTTTGGTTTCAAAACCCATTCATTCTTTTTCCTGACTCTTCGGGTAATACCTAGCATACACCTCTCCATACTTCTTTGGATTGTCTCAAGCTCCTCAATTACTTCTTGTACAACTTCAAAATCCCGCTTCTTCTCTAGGCTGGGCAAAGACCAGGGTCTGTTGTAGCTGATTAGTGCTAATCTCCGTAAAAATCTTGTGATTGGAAGTAGACTGATTGGTACCATTAGGTGACTTCTGACCACTTGGGTGCCATTTACCCGATTGCGTTGCATCCCCTGATGACATCCGAACAATGTCATACGGACATTGAAAGGGTTAATAAAGAATTATGTCAATTTAATAAATTGAACTTTAACTTATTTTACTAGTATATGAGCAAGGAGGTGATGTGTTTATCTTTTTCGCATGGTTTCTGTTCATTATTCTCATGCCGATGCACAGGTTCCTCTGGTTCAGACCCTACGTACATCCCAAGCCAAAGTCTGGCGCCAGCAAAGCGTTGACGCATCTGTGCTTTGTATTACAGCTCTTGATCTTGGGTATTGTTAATATTTCATCAAGACAGCATTGTGGCCCCCATTTATTTATTTTTATAGTAGGAAGCATATTAGTGTTTTGTTTTTTCATTAACATTTTTAATTATACAGTGTGTATTCTGGTGACTCATCATTCACATAAAAAAAATGTTTCTGTCTTGTTTCTTCCAAATGCACTCTATCCCATCTTCATTCTTCTATTGATTTCATTCAAAAAGGTTCCTATCCATTGCTCTTTGCTGGCCAAGGTAGACCAAGTCTTCGACTTCTACTTCTTTTCTATTTATTTCAATCTTTGCAGACTTGACAAATGTCTCTGTCCGACGTTCACTCTGGTTTCGGCCGAAAATACCACGTGACCTCAATAGGAATTTTTAGACGGCAACACAGCATGAACCAGCCCATCGGACATTATAGAATACGGCCCTAAAGCTGCAATCCTTTCACAGAATTTGTACCGGGTGTCGTCCTGGAGGTGAACCACTTTTTTTTCCCCTTCTGGGGACGGCCGAGTTCCTGAGATACTTATCGTTTTAGTTATCAGTCTTTTATCTCCGATTTGGGATATAAAAATTGCTGCCAAATCCTGTGGGTCTCGCGAGCCAATAAGAAGCGAGGGATGTTGTTGTGGTTTCCTATTGGATGACTGCAGGCGCCATCTTTGAACAGCCAGGAGGTAAACCGGCGGCTTAAACGGTTAAGTATCTCGGGAACTGCTGGGTCTTCAGAGCTGGAAATAGCGCCGTTCAGCTAGGGCCGCATCCATGGCATGTGTGTGTGCGACCGTGCGTGCGGCTTCACGCGCGCCTCCAGATGGAGCGATTCGTGCGCTCTAGGTGGACGCGATGAGGAGGTGTGGCCGTGACGTCATGGAGCTGGTTCGCCTTAATGGGGCGAACCGCTCATGTCACCTGGCCTTAGCGTGACAAAAACAAATTGATTATTTTCCTTGCGCATCGCGGGCGCTTCTCATCGTGCGCGCGCAGTTGCGCGCTCTAAAGACCGCCTCATAGATACTGCAATTTGATCGCGTCGCGCTAATTGTGGACGCGGCCTTAGAAGGAGCCCCCGGTTTATATTCTGAGTTTATACACCGCTGAGTTTTAACCATGGGGTCCTCGGGAGCTGAGATGCTCTGGAGAGCCCGCTGCTTCCAGAGATACTTACAGTTTTTTGGTGTCGGTGTACTGCTCTCAATCCCGGGGAAACAAAATGGCCTTCCGTTGGCCAACAAGAAGCGTAACGGACAAAGTTGTGGCTTCCTTTTAATTGACTGCGAGCAACATATTTAAAAAATAAAGCGGGAAGTGCATTAGCAGCTACAACTGTAAGTATTTCAAGAATAGGGGTGGCCGTATTTCCCTCCGCCAGTGGATGCTGATTACTTTTGGGTGGGTTTGCTGCTTTAAGCGTACACTGTACATCAGGAAGGAGGAGGCGGAAGAATGTAAGGGGATTTCCATTCGTACTCCGCATGTGACATTCCACATTGTGAGGCTATTCAAATGGCATGCAAACAGGGATCTCTGTGGTGTGTTATTGTATCAACATACCTGTCACGGGGGGGGGGGGGGGGGGGGTGGTGTATGAAAGACATTTGCAATTGTATTTATAGCAGCAAAAATAGGTATAGAAGTAGATAAATAAACAAAATATTAATTAAACATGTTCTTAGGGTCCTTCTGGTGTTCCTAACTCCATGGGATCATCATGAAACGATTAAAGGAGCAATCCTGGCGAAGCTGCTTGTTTTATTATTTTTACCTATCATTTATTTATTTTTAACCCGGCGGTTCCCCGGAGCTAAACTGCGCTATTTATTCTTTTTTTATATCTCCAGGGACCAATGGTTTCCCAGGGTACTTTTACACATACATACACACACACACACACACACACACACACACACACACACACACACTTATTCCCACGCTTGCTTAGACCCATGCTCGCTTATACATACACTCGCGTATACACACACTCGCGTATACACACACTCACTCATGTATACATACACACTCATACGCACACTCACTCACTTATACACACAAATACTCACTTATACACACACACCTATCCGCACCCACACTTATATACACACACACACACACACTCGCTTATCCACATCCACACACTCACTTATCCACATCCACACACTCACTTATCCGCATCCACATGCTCACTTATCCGCATCCACACTCACTAATCCACATCCACACACTCACTTATCCACACTCATTAGTCCCATGCATGCAAATGTGCATGGGGCTCATTTGAAGGGGTCCTAGGCATGTCTTGGGAGTCTGTGACTCCTAGGCATGCATTCATGAGACCTCTGCGGATAGGTTTGATATGATTGAACATCACAATGAATTTACTGTCAGCAAATGTTTTGGATTTGCTGCTGGATGCAGAGCTCGGCTGAAACTGCTGGTCACGCACCAGGTCAGTGTCATTGCATAGCTGAGATTTGCTTAGCACGGCAGAAATATTTAGAAACGAATGACCAAGTCCGTGTCCTACAGCCTATCTTTGGGAGGGGAAAAACTTACACAAGAACGAGCCCATTTACAGATCACACATGCATCTGACCAATGCTACAAATATCACACATTGATCTTCTCAGCCAACCCCTTTAATTCTCCAAACAAATTGAACCCTAAATAAAAATGCATGCCATCGACCACGGCCGTGGGAGCCACGTGATCCCTCCTTCCAGTGCAAGATGCGTAGACCATACCACGCGTGAGAAAATAAAATGCATATTATTGAAGAGAAGACTAATGTAAAAGGGAGTTCTCCAATCCCCGTGTATTGTATTTTTAGATTGATTCAGAAATGACCCAGTTCAGAGTTTTACAGAGCTCCCTTGCCGGGAAGAATTTGGCCTAATTTCTCAAGGAGACTATTGCATAAGTTCCTTTTGGTGCCAGTAATACCAGTTTCCTTTTCCTTGTTGCGTGATAACATCATATTTTCCCTGAAAATGAATTGTCATCCGTTTGATCCCGAAAGATATATATGTCCATGGTTTTCAACTTGAAGACCAGTGGAACCCTTTACACGTGGGGTGGCGACTTCCTAGAACCCTTTGCAAATGTATCCTGGCTTTGTGGAACCCCAACTTGTACGGGAACCCCAACTTGTTTATCGTACAGATGGTACCAAGACTAATGGTTTCCGGCACTGGGGCAAGCTGCAGTCGCGTGACGCGTGACGGCGGGTGCCCCGGCGCCGGAGGGTTAACACTGTGGGAAGTCTGTTACGGAAGCATGGAACCCCCTAGCGTAACCGTGGCAGACGCGGTCTCCGAAGCCGCAGACGTTTGTGTTCTGTGGCGCCGGAGACGGTGAGTCTCGGGGAACTCTTTGTAACCTCTTGCGGAACTCCAGGGATCCACAAGTTGAAGATATTTAGTGTATGTGACCGTTTGTAAAGTTAAGATGGTATGTAGTAAAACTGCTAATCTCAGAAGCATAACATGTGCAGGCATGTACAGTATGAAGAACAGAAGGGAAGCTGGGCACACCAAAAGAAATACAATCATTTATAAAAAGTTCATTTCATTGACTGATTACAGTCACAAACATCCGGTTTGTGACTGTAATCAGTCAATTAAATGAACTTTTTTTTTTTATAAATGATTGCATTTCTTTTGGTGTGCCCAGCATCCCTTCTGTTCTACATGCAGTTACCCTGACTAGGTTTTTTCTGCTTGCAGCACCCACCACTAATCCTGTTTGTTGCTCTTGTTCCCATAGAGTTGCGGCATCCCAAGTTGCATTTATCTTGACTCTTGTGTGGCAGGCATGTATGGAGATGTTACTGTTTTGTTAATCTTCCCTTCAATGCTGCTTTGAACATGCAAGGTGTAATTGCACCCGGGCCGTGCATGGCATTTATTTTAGTGTCTAGGATCCTGAAACACATGTATGCCTTTTTTCTATTAATGAGCTCATACAGTACATGATCGTAGAGCCTCATGATGTCACATTTGTTGAATGAAATGCCTAAACCTGTGTCTCCGGCTGCCAATAATCTCCTTTGAATCACAAACTCTGGCAGTGGGGAAAGTCTCAGATTGGCTCATCAGTGCAGTACTATATATCTCTACTACAGCTTCACCGTCTGCTGGAATTTGTAGGATGTAAACGTTTCTGATTAGTAGACAAATATACTGTATTAACATCAAAACTTTGCTTAAACAACAATCTCCCATTGTGTGTGTGTCTGTCTGTCTGTCTGTCTGTCTGGATCACTGTTTGATTTCAAGTACTGTTTGGATCAAGTGTGGAGTTAGAACCAGAAGGGAAGTGCTGTGTATACTAGCAGGGGTGGCTGAACTTGGGGACTGGACAGTGGGTTCATTCATATTAAAATCTTGTGGTAATTGAAAGTCTGTAACATATATATATATATATATATATATATAACATATATATATATATACTAGCTGATAGCGTGGAAGGGCAGGGGGCATGGAGTAGAAGGGCGGGGGGGGGAGAAGGGGTGTGGAAGGGCGGGGAGGGCAAAGGGCAGGGAGGGGAGGGGGGGCAAAGGGCGGGGGAGCAAAGGGCAGGGAGGGGCGGGGGGGCAAAGGGCAGGGAGGGGCGGGGGGGCAAAGGGCAGGGAGGGGCGGGGGGGCAAAGGGCACGGAGGGGCGGGGGGGCAAAGGGCAGGGAGGGTGGGGGGGGGCAAAGGGCAGGGAGGGTGGGGGGGGCAAAGGGCAGGGAGGGTGGGGGGGGCAAAGGGCAGGGAGGGTGGGGGGGGCAAAGGGCAGGGAGGGTGGGGGGGCAAAAGGCAGGGAGGGTGGGGGGGGCAAAGGGCAGGGAGGGTGGGGGGGGCAAAGGGCAGGGAGGGTGGGGGGGGCAAAGGGCAGGGAGGGTGGGGGGGGCAAAGGGCAGGGAGGGGCGGGGGGGGCAAAGGGCAGGGAGGGGCGGGGGGGGCAAAGGGCAAGGAGGGTGGGGGGGGGGCAAAGGGCAGGGAGGGGCGGGGGGGGCAAAGGGCAGGGAGGGGCGGGGGGGGAAAGGGCAGGGAGGGGCGGGGGGGGGGAAAGGGCAGGGAGGGGCGGGGGGGGGGAAAGGCAGGGAGGGGCGGGGGGGGGAAAAGGCAGGGAGGGGCAGGGGGGGGGGAAAGGGCAGGGGGGGCAAAGGGCAGGAAGGGGCGGGGGGGGGGGCAAAGGGCAGGAAGGGGCGGGGGGGGGGCAAAGGGCAGGAAGGGGCGGGGGGGGGCAAAGGGCAGGAAGGGGCGGGGGGGGGCAAAGGGCAGGAAGGGGCGGGGGGGGGCAAAGGGCAGGAAGGGGCGGGGGGGGGCAAAGGGCAGGAAGGGGCGGGGGGGGGGCAAAGGGCAGGAAGGGGCGGGGGGGGGCAAAGGGCAGGAAGGGGCGGGCAAAGGGCAGGAAGGGGCGGGGGGGGCAAAGGGCAGGAAGGGGCTGGGGGGGCAAAGGGCAGGGAGGGGCGGGGGGGCAAAGGGCAGGGAGGGGCGTGGGGGGCAAAGGGCAGGGAGGGGTGGGGGGGGCAAAGGGCAGGGAGGGGTGGGGGGGCAAATGGCAGGGAGGGGTGGGGGGGGGCAAAGGGCAGGGAGGGGTGGGGGGGGGGCAAAGGGCAGGGAGGGGTGGGGGGGGGGCAAAGGGCAGGGAGGGGTGGGGGGGGCAAAGGGCAGGGAGGGGCGGGGGGCAAAGGGCAGGGAGGGGCGAGGGGGCAAAGGGCAGGGGCAAAGGGCAGGGGGAGGGAGGGCAGGGGGCAAGGGCAGGGGGAGGGAGGGCAGGGGGCAAAGGGCAGGGGGAGGGAGGGCAAAGGGCATTGGGAGGGAGGGCAGGGGGGCAAAGGGCATTGGGAGGGAGGGCAGGGGGGGCAAAGGGCATTGGGAGGGAGAGCAGGGGGAGGGAGGCCAGGGGGGGCAAAGGGCAGGGGGAGGGAGGGCAGGGGGGGGCAAAGGGCAGGGGGAGGGAGGGCAGGGGGGCAAAGGGCAGGGGGAGGGAGGGCAGGAGGGCAGAGGGGGGCAAATGGCAGGGGGGCAAAGGGCAGGGGGAGGGAGGGCAAAGGGCAGGGGGGCAAAGGGCAGGAGGGAAGGGGGGGGCAAAGGGCAGGGGGGCCAAAGGGCAGGGGGAGTCAGGGACACGTTAAATAACCCATTCCCCTGCGTTTCCTCACCTTGCACATGGCCGCGCTCCTCTTCCTACGGGTACCGGCCGCCCTCCTCCTCCACCTCGGGCTACTCTGCGGAGAGGCTGAGACGCTCCGGTGAGGAGGTGCTGTGCCTCTCGCGGGGAGAGGCGGAGACAGCCGGAGGAGAGGCCTCTGGGACGGGGAGCACCGGGTGAGGGGAGAGCCGCGTGCTCTGTGTGTGTGGGGGGGGGGAGAGCGCCGGGGGGGGGGGGAGAGCCCCTCAGTGCTCTGTGTGTGTGGGTGGGGGGGGGCGGGTGAGCCGGGGGGGAGGGGGGGAGAGCCGCTCAGTGCTCTGTGTGTGTGTGTGTGGGGGGGGGAGCGCCGGGGGGGGGGGGGGGAGAGCCGCTCAGTGCTCTGTGTGTGTGTGTGTGTGTGGGGGGGGGGAGCGCCGGGGGGGGGGGGAGAGCCGCGTGCTCTGTGTGTGTGGGGGGGGGGGTGGAGCGCCGGGGGGGGGGGGGAGAGCCGCTCAGTGCTCTGTGTGTGTGGGTGGGTGGGGGGGGTGAGCCGGGGGGGGGGGAAGAGCCGCTCAGTGCTCTGTGTGTGTGTGTGGGGGGGGAGAGCCGCTCAGTGCTCTGTGTTTGTGTGTGTGGGGGGGGGGAGAGCCGCTCAGTGCTCTGTGTGGGGGGGGGTGGGGGTGGGGTGAGAGTCACCCGCTGTGTCCCGGGCGCTCGCTCCGCTCCCCCGCTGACTGTAGCGGCGCTGGGGGGGGGGGAGGGGAGGAAAACGCGGGAAACCGGGAGACCCGGGGAGAGGAGAAGGTGCGCGTGGGTCGCGATGGGCGCCGCTCAGTGTGTGTGTGTGTGTGTGTGTGTGTGTGTGTGTGTCGTCACTCCGCCTCAGGCCAATGAGAGGTGTGCGGGGGCGGGCGGCCCAAGGGACCAATGAGATTTCCCCTAGGGACACAGGAGATGCAGACAGGCATACAGTGCGTTCACTAATATATAATAAGATATATATATATATATATTTTTTCCTTCTCTCTCCTGCCTGTTTCAGCTTGCAGTGGGTGTGGTTATTTGATTGCTAACCCCTCATTACATATGTTTATGCACTGGGTCTAATTATCTCACTAGGCTTAATCAGAGCTTATCCAATACACTATTATGTGTTTTCATCAGGACTTTATTTGAAATATATGCTTCCTTTGGCACAGAGCACTGTTAGGCTGAGTCCATAGACGGACAGGCCGCGCTGAGCCGTGCGGACGCTCACCGCTGAGCCCCTGCATCCTCAATGAGGATGCCTTGAGAGGGGGCTCACGCGAGCGTCCGCAGGCGTGCGGAGCCTTTGGAGTTTTCAGCCGAGCGCCAAGCTGTTTTTCAGCGTGCTGTCGGCTGAAAACATCCAATCAGCCTGAAGCAGCGTCAACGTGACGTTGACATCAGTGCGTCGCGGGCGATTGGCCCAGCGACGTCACTGCCCCGCCTCCAACCACTTCCCCCCGGCTCCCTTCGCGCACGCTGGCTCGCCTGCAAGTCCGTGGAATCGCGCTGCCTTAAGCAGGCGAGCCTCAGCGTTAGCGCGCCTCCACTCTCCTGAAGCCTCTATGGCCCCGGCCTTATCTGGAACTTGTTTCCAACTACTCACCTGATTGCTAACCTAAGGCTGAGATTATAGTAGGCGTGACGGACGCATGGAGTCGCGCACACCTTTTTGCTCGAGCTTTCAGCGCACTATGGCCGCCCTCCTTGACTTCCACAGATTTGTTCTCGTGGCACCGCGTCATGGTTACTGTACACGCAGCCTAACGCACCAGATCGCTGTGTTTGCTCCTCTTCAAAACAGTGGCTGGTAACGAAGCGTGACCTTTCGTGTCCTGATTTGTGTGACTGTTTTAGGCTAAGATTATAGTAGGCAAGCGCACGGCGTCGCGCGGGCCTGTTGACCGAGCGATGGGTAAGGGGGAGGCGTGGCAGACGCGTCATCAGGCTGGTTCGCCCTCATTGACTGAACCGCTCACATGATGCGGCCGCCGTGCGAAAAAATTAATTTCTTTTGAAAAATCTGCAGCGCGGTGGATCTGCATCACGCTCGCGCGCACTATGGCCGGCTGCACTTTGTTTGCGCAGCATGCAAAATCATATGCGCCATCGCGCTCACTATAATCGCTGCCATAGTGTTTTTATCCAGTGTGGAGTTATAACCAGAAGAAGTTGAAACAAGGAATAGTATAGGGAAGTAGTTACACACAAATAATCACCTAGGATTATAAATAGCCCCCTATAGTTGCACTCTAGGTAGGTGACCAAATATAGTATATTGTCAACTTGTAGCTGGCTAAACAATTGCCTAATCCTTACATAGGATACACCGCAAAAAGGTCACACTCAAATGAAAATAACAAAACTTTAATAGAATGCTATAAAAACGACGAGACACTATAAAAATGCATAAAAACAGTGCATAGATAAAATCCCCAAATGTGTGGTGTCACGGTGCAAAAATATGAACAGAATGTGTTCAAAACGTATAGCTAATGGCAAATCAAAGGCTATATAAAGGCTGCACAGTCTCATACACACGTGTGGTAAACCAAAATGATGCTGTGATAATAAACAGCGCAGGGTAGGGCATAGAGGAGCTCAATGCAAACAAAATGTGGTCTGGTGTACAGCATACAACCTCCTGCGTATGGTGATAAATATCAGCTATGACTAGGGCTCTGTGAAATCTCTAGAGCAATTTAGTCAGGAATTATGCTGTAAATGCAGAGCTCTAGTTATAGCTGTTATTCTGGGACAGTACAAGGAGCTTTAAAAAGAACTATTCATCCCAAGGGCAGTACAAAGGACTCGGGGGCCATCCCTTAAGGTTGGACGAAAGGAGATTTCACAAGCAACAAAGGAAAGGGTTCTTTACAGTAAGGGCAGTTACAATGTGGGATTCATTACCCATGGACACTGTGATGGCAGATACAATACAGGCATACCCCGCTTTAAGGACACTCACTTTAAGTACACTCGCGAGTAAGTACATGTCGCCCAATAGGCAAACGGCATCTCGCGCATGCGCCTGTCAGCACGTCCTGAACAACAATACCGGCTCCCTACCTGTAGCGAAGCTGTGCACAAGCGGGGAGACTATAGAGCCTGTTACAAATGCGCTATTTACATCAGTTATGCACGTATATGACGATTGCAGTACAGTACATGCATCAATAAGTGGAAAAAGGTAGTGCTTCACTTTAAGTACATTTTCGCTTTACATACATGCTCCGGTCCCATTGCGTACGTTAATGCGGGGTATGCCTGTAGATATATTAAAAAAAAAGGTTGGACATCTTTATAGAAAGGAAAGGTATACAGGGATATACCAAATAAGTAAACATGGGAAGGATGTTGATCCAGTGAGTAATCTGATTGCCAATACTTGGAGTCAGGAAGGAATTTATTTTACCCTTATGAGATAAAATTAGATGATGTATCACTGGGGCTGTGTGTTTGCCTTCCTCTGGATCAATATACTGTAAGTAGGGATGTAGGATATAGTATCTGTTGTCTAAATTTAGCATATGTTTCAATCTCATCTATGAAATAGATAGAGATATATATCTCTATCATCAGCCCTTGTCTTCCATCCTCCTCTTCCATTCCGATCGCGCTCAGTACTGCTGTGGAGCGTTGAGCGTGGCCTCAGCTGCAAAAGAAGCAAAAAGGCACGACTGACTTATGTCATAAGCGCCTCGGGGTGCCAGGCCTTAGAGCATACATTGTATCTCAATAGGGCACCCTGAGTTCTCTATTACAGGGGTGTCCAACTCCAGTCCTCAAGGCCCACCAACAGGCCAGGTATTATGGATATCTCTGCTTCAGCACAGATGGTGCAGTCATTCTGATTGAGCCACCTGTACTGAAGCAGGAATATCCTTAAAACCTGACCTGTTGGTTCAGTCAGAATGACTGCACCATCTGTGCTGAAGCAGGGATATTCATAATACCTGGCCTGTTGGTGGGCCTTGAGGACTGGAGTTGGTCACCCCTCATCTATTAGGATGAGAGGACAGTGAGTCAAACCCGTGTGGTTGAAAGTGCTCTGTTCCCCTCCTAGCTGGAATGATTAAAGGCTGACTGTTTGTAGGCGAGGTCATCCGATCTTCTAGGCGCAAGTTTAACCTACGGCAGTAATATGTTAAATATGGATTATATTTGCTTTCTTTATTAAATCCAGTACTGTAAGTACACAGTTTGTGCCGTGCCATAAGCACACTGACAATCTTTTTTTTTTTTTTTCCCTCCCCATCCCAAACCAGATATGAGACATTTTTACGCGGCTGTTGGAACAGAAGTGATCCGGCTGTAAGTAAGTACTAACTAAAACCTGTAAATATTCTGGGTTCTTGGTATGTCCACTGCCCTCGATACCATACAAAGCTTGTGTTTCTTGCATGCAAACATGTTTGAGCCTTTTAACTTGTGGTGGAGTGGTGTGTATAAACAAGAGGGTTTTTTCGTACCGGGAAAATCCGACCACATGGACATTGCCAATACCGTCTCTTGTAAGGGTCATATTTGGCTTCTTTCACCCCTTTGCTGCCAGCGATGCGTTGGGAGTGATTATGTTCCTATGAACTGTTGCCAGATGAATCCGCGTACTGATTCCTGATCTATTCGGGGAGCGCAGCCTGTGACTGTATTTGAATGTCTTTTTGTGTATTTCAGAGGGGGGTAGGGGGGTTGTGCATATCAGCCCGGTCAAGATTTGCGCAATGTGTCTCGCATTTAGGCTCCGGCACACGCAGCATGAGGTGAATTTCACACTGGAGTCGTAAACCCTGCCCCCACCGTCATAACTTCAACCTCTGTATCATAACCCCACTCCACGTTATAACTGTCCCCGACAAATCCTGCTCTGGAAGTGAAGAGGGGTCTCGTGCAAATCTCACGCATGTGTAAAGCCCCTTCTTAAGCTCTACAGGGGGAGGGAGGGACAATGTATGTAATTAAGGGTTTGTCTTAAAAGGTTCTAGGTTCAACTAAAACGTTGACCACTTCATAAACTCTATACACTTTTTGGTGAGGTGAGGGCCTACTTTTCTCATAGACATCTAATTGTTTAAATATATATATTGTGACAGTCATAGACTCTCTAGGGATTTTAGTAGTAGGTTGCACGATGCCTGCTTTCCAGTATTTATTTATAAAATATTTAACCAGGGAGTAATACATTGAGAATTACCTATTGTTTTCAAGTGTGTCCTGGGCACAGAGTTGACAAAATACATGGTAACAAATACATAGATACATAAGTGAACAGGGTATACATTATATACAAGACATAGCATGCACAGTTAGAGATAATATATATTTATAGGCGTATGTAACAGTTACAGACCAGATTAAAATGTGAGATAGCTTTAGCTTTGAAAGAACTTAGACTGGTGGTGGCTGTGAGAGTCTCCGGTAGGTTGTTCCAAATGAGGGGTGCACGGTAAGAGAAGGAGGAGCGGCAAAATACTTTGCTGAACTGTGGGACCATGAACAGTCTTCTGGTGTCAGATCTCAGATGATAAGTGCTGCATGTGGTAGGGGTGATATGTGGTATGCAGCGGGTTAACTCCACTTGCTATGCGATTAACAGGTGAACCTAATTAAGTCAGCTTACCTGCTTTAAAAAGGGAAGAGGAAAAGCCTCTGTGCAGTCTCTCTCAGGAGGTGAGCGAGAGGAGAGGAGATCTGACACAGGCAGACTGCTCGCCCTCCCACAGTCCTTAAAGAAACAGAGCTCCAAGGTAAGGAGCTGATTGGTACTTCCACATCCTGTTGGACTGGAACTAGCCTAGCTAGCCAGTCGGTAAGGCTCTGCTATGTTTAGGCAGTCTTCCGAAAGTGGAATAGGCATTTTGTTTTGTTTCTCGTAAAGGGTCAGTGTGTCAAATTTTCTGGGGGGCGGTTTTGTGGAGAAATAAACCACCAAAATATTATTTCACCAGAAGTATTGTTGCCTACTCAATAACCACGGCCATCCTGCCACAATATATATCTCATAATAATGTTCAGCCCTTGTTGAGCCACTGCTGGATCAAGGCCTTTCCAATGATCTTCTGTGTCTTACATATTTGGGGGTTGCGGCCTCATTTGCATGTGGGCAGGTACCTTTCCCACGTGTTCAAGCTTTCACAGTATGGTTACACCTACCAGCACAAGTGCCACTATACATCTTACTGAACACCTTTTAGCACCTTCCTGCCGTCTTGACGTAGTGTAATACGGATCTGAGAGAAATATATTATATTCGCACCTCTGAGGTCACTTGTGTACTGTACATGGAAGGTGTGTGTAATTGAGGAATGTGTGTGTTTCAGTGAGCTCTGCCTGTTGAGGTTGTGTGATAGTTGTTGTGTGTCTGGTTTGATAGTGGTGGCTGTGTCATCAAGCTTTTGGTTCTAGCTGCTCCTTCTTTTAAATATAGTGCCCCCAAATTGAAGCATTTGGTAATCCGTATTTTAATCAACAGTGATCCAAAACACGAGTCCGTTCCCTGCTTGAGAGTCGTGCAGAGCAGTGCTGGTTCCCAGCGGGGTTTATTCCTTTATGATAGTGTAAGGGTTAAAAGGCTGTAAAATACGTTCATAAAAAGTAATGCTTTAAATCCATTAATTACTCTAGGCCACGGCATGTTTTAAAGCAATTACTGTCTTCGATGCTCTCGAGTTCTGCAGTATTACTCCAAAGGAGAACACAGAGTTCCCTGAAGGGAATGCTTTGATTTTGGATTAAAATAAAATTTCAGATGGCTCTACTGTGAGCAAGTCGTTGGCAACTGTTTTTTTCTTCGATTTTATTTGTATAGAAGGCTCCCCCTAAAAATGATCTTACACGTTACAACTTCACCCTTACCAGCTAAAACTTCTTAGGCTGGTGCCCTCGCCCGTGCGGAAGTGTGCGGTGCCATGACGTCACCTGCTTGAAGCGGGTGCGTTTTTCGGCCATGGTACGCACGCCGACTGTGGGCGTGTCTAGGGGCGTGGCAGTGACGTCACAGAGCCGGTTCGCCCTCATTGGGTGAACCGCTCACGTGACCGGCCTGTCACGCCAAGAAATCAGTTTGAACTAATTTCTTGCGCAACGCGCGCCCCCTCCTGCGCGCACGTTCTCGCACGCCGCATGGACGCGAACACCTTAAGGTAGTGTCCGCGCGGTCTGCGGTACCATGGCCCCAGCCTTAGCTGTGTTCATTTCAGCTCCGGGGACCCCTACTGAGGTAAGTATCTGGAAGCAGGGTGCCCCCCGACCTGAAATTAACACAGTTCAGCTCCTGAAACCCCCTGCTTCAATCCTGTAAATAAAATAATAATAATTTAAACCGCTACGCCGCCTGTTCTGCTGCTTTAATCTGGTCAGTGCCTTGGGGGTCTGACACTGAAGGGTTTACACTTTAAAGGACGAAGACCCCAGTAAACACTAGCGTGTTTCTGCTTAATACTGTTACCAACCCACAAGACCCCTTTAGATCCTTCCAAAGACCAATAAAGACAACACTTCAGTATCTTTTGGTGATATTTTAAGATGTGGTGAGATAAGGTAATTTTGAGTGGGCTGAATTAGTTTCATAAGCAATCCTCCTTTTAACTCTGCAGATCATCATTACGTAACGTGAGAAATGAGAGCAGAGCAGATCCCTTTTCATTGGTTAGTTGATAAGTTAGAGGCTTTTGGACCTCACAGGGTTCTTCATCAGGAATGACAGAAGTGCAGAAATATAAGGTAGTTATGTATGTATGTATGTATGTATGTATGTATGTATGTATGTATACACAATATGGGGGGATGGGTGCTATTATGAGGATGCTGGCAGAGAGTGCTTCTCTCCATTGCATTGGTGGGCAGTTGGTGGGTGTTCTTCACCTGAAGCCCCCAACCTCTGTCTTCCCGCTCTTGCCAGTATTGTATTGTATGTTTTTATTTATATAGCGCCAAAAGTGTACTCAGCGCTTCACAAAGAATACAGTACAGGGAATTATAATTATACAATAAGTGCAGCAAAATCAGACAATAGGAAAGGAAATCCCTGAGGCGCATGCGCGACGGGAACGGAGATGGATGCCTAGTCTGAGTGCTCCGTTACCCACCAGCAGAGAATTTAATAAAAAACGTTAATCGCGAACGAAATTCTACAAAAAACAACCATTAATCAAAGGAGGAAAACGCAGGAATGAATACTAGGCTTCAAAAAACAAAGCAGAAAGCTGATCTGAGGGCATACTTTCTGAACTCCAGAATGGCGCGAGATGGCGGGGAAGCGGAGCTGTCAGATACGGATTCCGAAGTGGCGGGTGGTGAGGAAACGCAGACGGTATTCAAGAAAGATATCACCCAGCTCCTAACCGACCTTAAGGAGTTCTTTAGGGGAGAAGTGGAAAGCCTAAGACAAGATATTCGGTCTATCGGAATGCGGACAAGCGCCTTGGAGGAGAAGACCGAGGCCAACACTAAAGGACAGAGAGCGGCAAATAAAAAAATAGGAGCCCTGGAAAGGAAAGTCGCAGAATTGGAGGAGAAACAAGAAGATAGTGAGAATAGGGACCGCTGCAACAACGTAAGAATAAGAGAGGGATCCCAGAAGAAATAGCGGACACAGAAGAGCTACTAAATCGATGGATGAGCTCTCTACTACCAGGGAAAACCGAAGCGGAGCTGAGCATGGATAGAAGCCACCGGGCACTCCGTGCAAAACCCCTCGCTGACAACCCGCCACGAGATGTAATCCTTCGCCTCCATCACTTCAGGGCAAAAGAGGAGTTATGCAGAATCACCAGGAAAGGAAATCCCTGCCCCGAAGAGCTTACAATCCAAGAGGTTTAATGGGAAACTTACAGAGACAGCAGGTGAGGGAGTAAGTGCTGTAGATGGCAGTGCTTGGTCACAATGGGTGGTAGGAGTGACTGAGTGTGGGACAATAGCCATGAGTGCAGGTTATTGGGATACTTGATATGTGGGGTGAGTTTTAAGGCTGGTCAGTATTAAATGAAAAGGTTAACACCGTTTACAGGGGAAGGGATGGCAGGGAGCCGTGGGTGAGATCAGGTGAGTATGTCTGGTTTCAGGCTATGGGGAGATCCCCAGCAGCGGGAAGGAGTAGATAGAGGGTGTGAATAAGGCCAGTGCATAAGGACCGTTTGTGTGACTCCCCGCTGCGTCGCGGTCGTGTGACGTCACGTCGCAGTTGTGATGCTGCGCCGCAGCTGTGTGACTCCCCGTCGCGACTGTGTGACTCCCGGCCTTAGAGTCATTGGGATTAAAAGTGCAGTTGCACAAACTCGCTGCAAATGTTTGGTTGTATACTGATATTGTCTTTTGCGTTGCTGTCACACACTTTTTGTTGTGAAATCTTCCCAACAGTAGTTGTTTTCTTTTGGTAAGATATTGTTGTGATCATCTTCTTCGCCAATAAAAATGGTCACCGTGTGAATTTCCCCAGAAAATATCGCAGTTCCGATTGCTGCAACATTTAGTTTACCTTAAAATCTAATAAGAAAATAAATCGATGTGTGCTGGATTTTCTGTGAGTTCAGCTTTTCAAAGTCAGCCTTTTACTTTCGCAGTTATTAACCGGTAGCAAAGATATGTTACATGACTGAGTGCTTTTTTTTTTTTTTTTTGCGTGCGCGCAGACGTATGGAATTGCACACCATATATAAGTGGGACCTTTACATTTCCAGCTGAGTGCATTAGAAATACATCATACTTTCATACTGCAGTTATATAAAAGGACACACACACTGAGAGATACACATAACGTGGCAAAGAACAGAGCGAGGGAAGCGACAGAATGCCCCCTGTATTCCTGCGCCAATAACCCAATGAATATATCCCACTGTGTGCCATCCTTATTCCAATACATGGGCATTTTAAGAGGACCTCAACGGTGGTCCTTGTCCTTTGCTCAGAAGAGGGGAAAGCAAATGCTTTAAAAGAGGGGGGAGGTGTGTGTGTGTGTGGGGGGGGGGGGGAGCCACGGCTTTAACTCCATCACCGCCAGAGAAGGCTTTAAGTAAGCGGTACTAAATATGTTTTTAGCCGTGGATAATACGCGGGCGACATTGTACGTTTAAATTCGGGTGGGGGGGGGGGGAAGCACCGGTGACATTTGAGTCACGCTCTTTATTAACGACACGTTGGGATCCTGTGATCTCATTACAAATCCTACCATGTTACTACTTCTCGGAAATAAGTGTGCATTTAACCCATTCACTGCTGCGAGAGAGTGAGAAATGCTATGGATTGGAGCTGAAGTTTAAGAAGCGTGTGTTTTTAATCGTGTGCTTTGGTTCAGCCATGTTGGTTTCTGGATTGCAGATGTTTTTGAGATGTTCCAAGTGGAGGAGTTACCTGACGCACATATTATTATAATGAGATGGATCACACTGCGCAGTAGGAGGCGTTACGGAGGAGTTACCTGACGCACAGATTATGAGATGGATCACACTGCGCAGTAGGAGGAGTTAGGGTGGTTAGCTGACGTACAGATTGAGATGATCACACTGCGCAGTAGGAGGAGTTACCTGACACCGATTATGAGATGGATCACACTGCGCAGTAGGAGGAGTTAGCTGACAGTTTATGAGATGGATCACACTGCGCAGTAGGAGGAGTTACCTGACACCGATTATGAGATGGATCACACTGCGCAGTAGGAGGAGTTAGCTGACAGATTATGAGATGGGTCACACTGCGCAGTAGGAGGAGTTACCTGACACATTATAATGAGATGGATCACACTATGAATCTCTGTGTGGCATTTTATTTTGTTATTTAGTCTTGTAAAAAATCCCCAGGTGGTGTCAACCTTTGGTTGCTCCCGCTCAGAATTTGCATCAGATGTAGCACTGTACTTACTGAACATGTCACTACTCCCCATGTGGGCCTGTCTTTTACAGGTTCCTTAGATATTATATCAGGTTTTTGTGCTTCTGAGGTAACTTCAATGAGCAGAAACATGACTAAGTTACCAAAAAACTTCAGAGACGGTTTTATTTAAAGAGCAGAAATTGGATGCTACACACCTTTCTGAATTACAAACTGTATTTATTGCTGTAGGTATTTGGCAGTACTTGGAATTATATCATACAATTGTATTATTCATGTTGCATTTGCTCATAGAAACCAAAATAAACCCCCTGGTATAGCTTGCTTGCATATCAATAATAACGATGGTTAACCCAAGCTCGAGTTCTTGTGACACATTCGATGTACATGTAGTTCTAGGAGTCCTGAAAAGCAGAAGTGACCTGGCGCTTGTCCGCCCTTTGCTCTCTAATAACCTGTGAAATAAAGACACAAACCTCACATGCTATTTATGATCCATAGATTGTGTAACCGGTATATTTCCCTTTATGACGCTTTACGTACATTATCATAGGCACTTGCACTATTTTCTGTAGCATTACAGGATTGAAGCAGGGGGTCTCCGGAGCTGAACTATGTTAATTTCAACCCCTGCTCCCCGAGATACATACCTCCGTAGGTGATGCTCGTAGCATAGCTGGGCTATGTGGGGCTATCAAAATGGCAGCTTAAATGTCCCACGTCACTTTTGGCCCACGTGACCTGGACACTTAAACCTGCGGAGCTGCTACCGGCACCCCCTTCGGAGGTATCTCAGGACGCAAGGGTTCACCGGAGCTGAAATTAACGCAGTTCAGGTGCGGAGACCCCCTGCTTACCACTTGGGGGGCAAAGGAGGGGGGGAAACATTTTTTTTATGGGGGAGCATTTGCTCCAATAAGGGACAGCAAAACGAAAGTGGAGTCTTCTGCGTTTCTGGGATCCAGGCACCAGTCGCGTCACGCGATCGCTCCGTGCACTGTCACAAGACGCGGAACAGCCAACGGTTCACCCTTCGAGTGCTGGAAGACCTGCGACACCTGAGGGCTCCCTTGGCATATCGATCACATGGTTGTGGGCTGCCCCCCCCCCCCCCCCCCAGAATGTAAACGGAAGGATGCTCCTGATATCCACGTCCGTCTCTATTGCGTTCATCGCTCGATATCCCAGCTAAAAAAAGAAGCATTTCAAGCATGCCAAACCCTGTATGTCACAGGGCCCCAGGAGCAGGCCCCTAGGAGCCATAATCTTAACCCCTAATGCTACCCCTACCCTAAAAAACCTTGACCTCTTACCCCAAGACACCTGTCCTTAACCCCCTACCCTAACCGCTAAAACCCCTTAAATTCACTTGCCTTATTGGCGAAACGGCCGGCGACTGAGTGTCCAGCGGTGGCATGGTGGAGCGGCAAAGGGTCCCTCGGCGGCTCAATGCCGGCGACGACTTGATCGCGGCAAAACGCCCGTGACCAAATGTCAGATTCCGCCCTGGAGTGCCAGCCCTCAATGACGGTTAGGGTGAGCCTTGGCGACACTCAAAGGGTTAATCTCTGGCACGTGCCTGCAATATTTTTAACCGATGTAGCGCAGTGCATGCGCGCTCTGTGCAGGGAGGCGGGGGAGGGCGTGCGCAGGAGTAAATATTGGGCATTTTCCTTCTCTTTTCAAGTGTTTCTTTCACATGGCCGCAGCATCAGCAGCAACGAACGTGACCCCACCGGAATCAATAGACCTCAACCAACCGGGCTTCGCAAAAGGAATACTCGGGACCAAATTGGAAGACAAATATTTGTGCTCCGACTGCAAGAATATCCTGAGAAGGCCCTTCCAGGCCCAGTGCGGGCACCGCTACTGTTCCCAATGTCTCAGAAAACTCATTAGGTGAGTATCATGTTGACAATCAACTCAAGCTAACAGGTTTCAACTTTTCTAATACTGGGGCAGGGATTCTCCTCTCTGCGGGGTTGATCCATGTTTAATGTTTCTGTCCCTTATGGTCTATAACAGGGGTGGGCAGCTCCAGTCCTCAAGGGCCACCAACAGGCCAGGTTTTCAGGATATCAGTGCTTCAGCACAGGTGGCTCAATTAGTCCCCGCTTCAGCATGGGTGGCTCAGTCTTTGACTGAGCCTCTGATTGAGCCACTTGTGCTGAAGCAGGGATATACTGAAAACCTGACCTGTTGGTGGCCCTTGAGGACTGGACTTGGCCACTCCTGGTCTAAGGTTCCCTGTACTTTGCATACATACTTCGCATCAGCATAATATGAGCTACTGGGTTATGTTATGACTTCACTTCCATGTTTGGGGTGGTTGCTGCTTCAAATAGATTTGTGTGTAAAGCAGGCCTCCAGTTTTAGTGGCTGCGATGGGTCCCAAAGTGAAATAACAATTGAATAAATTTGAGATGGTGACGGTGTTATCTGACCGATTCGGTCAGCTCTGACTGGATCATTTCTTACTCCATCCACATTCATTTGTTTCTTTCCTGGGACCCCGGTTTGCCAGTAAATTCATTAATAAATCCCCCCCCCCCACACACACACACACAAGTATTTTATATAATATGTCCACAGGAGGCCATATTTGTCATTTTCTTTGTCAGAACCTGGCAAAATATGAAAGTAGGAATTACTGGCAACTGCGCCCCAGAGCTGGAAGCAACATGGTTTAGCTCTGCAGGACCCCCTGGTTCTACTAAAGTAAAAACAAACAAACAGAATTTTAGGGGGTATTGCTGCTTTTAAAGGACCAATCTAATGGGGCATTTGTTTTGCTAAAAAAAAAAATGAACATTTTATTTTTTGGGTCTAATTTTTTTTTTTATACATAGAATTGAAGCAGAGTCTTCAGATCTGAACCCCTTCATTTCCTCTCCGGGAACCCCCTGCTTCTAGAGATACAAACGGTGCCGGTAGAAGCTCCGGGTGGTGTTTAACGCTTGCGGGCCAATAGGAAGCCACACCGGATGACCTCACGGCTTTCTATTGGCCCGCAGGGCGCGGGAGCTTTGAGACTCCGCCATCACATGAACCCTGCTAGCGGAGCGGCTACCGGCACCCCCTACGGTGGTCTGTATCTCGGGAAGTTGGGTGTCCCCGGAGCTGAAATGAATGGGGTTCAGCTCCGGAGACCCCCTGCTTCAATCCTATGTTAAAAATAAATTAATACATTGCCTAAATAATCGCCTGCTAGGATTGTTCCTTTAAAGTACATAGAACCAGTTAAACGGCAACGACACATGTTTTTATCGGGTTCTATGTATGCGTATGTCGGCATAGCACCTATAGGTACCAGCCAGTCTACCAGGGAGCAAGATGTGGCAGCCATCAACACTGTGAGCGCGTCAGTTACTGTAACTCAGAGACTTTCCTCTAAACCTCAATCTATTTACTGCCAAAGGAGCAGGAGATAGCTCTTATTTTTTAGGGGCTTTTGTCCAATTATAATACTCTTGTCTTTTTACCAGTTCTGGCCCCCAGAAGTGTGATGCTTGTATCCAAGAAGGTATATACGAGGAAGGCATTTCTGTTTTGGAAAGCAGCTCGGTGAGTTAAAAGCGCAGGAAAAAGTACATTTGTATCCCCTCTTCAATGTCATTATTATGTCCCATCTCCTAATATGCTATGAGCGCAAATGGGGTAATGTAGGTGTTCCTCTAATTCAGAATGTGTATAAACAAGAGTGGCTCCCATAAATATACTCAGTAGGGTTAAAATGAACAAATGTATATTTTAAGAACACCCTAACTACACCAGTTTGTTTGTTTTTCTCCCGTAATAAAATGCTATATTTATTTTAGTTGGACTATGCAAAACTTGGTGCCTGCGGGGTTTGCAATGTAATCTCTTGAAGGCTTTCATATTCACACGTTGCCCTGCTGAGGCTGTTGTAGCAACCTGATGTGCTAGGGATGCATTATACTGCTTTTCAAACTCATAAGAACTACTACAGTATGTTATCAATGGCCTTAGATCAGATTACAGTGGTATTCCAATAGTTACTACACCAGGTAGGTCTTATTACATTTCGTTAATAGCGACACGTTAATCCTTTCGCTGCAGAGCCAAGTTTTTTTAATTCTACCTTTAATTTGGGGATAGGACTTGCTGCCCTTATCTGTCGCCCTTGTTGAGTACGCTCTCTCCTAGCCATGCAGGGTGTGTGCATAGATCGAGAGCCCTATTCTTGGGGTGTCGCACAAATCCTTCCCTCCCCACCCCCTCTGAGAGCCTGCGTTCAATGAAAACTTAAAAAAACATGAACAAAATAATTGTCTGATCACTGCGTTTTACACTGAGAAACATCTCTGTTGTATGTTCGTTTAAAACAGGGGTGACCAACTCCAGTCCTCAAGGGCCACCAACAGGCCAGGTGTTCAGGATATCCCTGCTTCAGCACAGATGGCTCAATCAGTGGCTCAGTCTTTGACTGAGCCACCTGTGCTGAAGCAGGGATAGCCTGAACACCTGGCCTGTTGGCCCTTGAGGACTGGAGTTTGCCATCTGTGGTTTAAAAGATACTTTCTAAGATCACTTCACTGCTCTCCCACAGTTACAATAATTAAGTGCACACGGCTGCTGAGGACAGAACGTCTTAGAAATCCACGTTTCAGTTGCATCGTGCACCGTCTTCTGTACAGCATGTTAATGTTTTCTAGGGCAAGCTGGTGGTTCCACGTTATTAATAAAATATATATATGTATATATAATTATTTTTTTTCAACAGTTCGATACATCACTAGCTATGGATTTGATTGTTGGCGCCCAAGTTGTCTGGTGATGGCTTTTAACGACTGTGTTTGAACTCGTTCCTCTTGTTTCTTTATGGAACTGAACCTTTAAACCATTTACATTTGAGCATATAGAGGGCCATGTACATTAAACGGTGCTAAGACTTAAGACTTAAGGCTGATTATCATACCATTGGGATGAATTGACAATCGGACTCCAAATCTTTTTTTGAAGGTTTTCCGATGCTTAAAAAGTCCCCTCAGGTTTTCACCTATTCCACACATTGCTGCCATTTGTTCACTGCGGCCCTGCCTGGGACTGCACGTTTAATATACGGGACGTGCTCATTTACAGCACTCGTTTATTTTGGTTGCACTGCTTGTTTTCAAAGGCTTTCCCAGACAACGCGGCCCGCCGAGAGGTAGAAAGCCTCCCAGCTATCTGCATCAACCATGAGTGCCCATGGAGAGGAACCATCAAAGAATACGAGGTATGGAGACCATCACAGACACTACACCACAATCCATTTCTATTGGCACTTCCTCCATGTTAAAGCGTATACTACAAGGTCTGGCGCTTGGGTAACTGTGTCACTGAGCACAGGTCACTGTCACCTATCGGCTAAAGACAGGTTATCTTTTCCTAGATTTACACACTGTAACCACTTGTATCGTTCTGCCTTTTATATTCTGCACTGTGTGATCTTTAATCGAGATTTGATTACACTAATTAATGAAATGTACCTACGTTTCCCTTTTAACACCTATGGGAACTTGGGGTCTTAATGTCAACTGTTGACAATCTTCCCGTCCTTTCATCCATTCAAAAGCAGAGGATGTCAACAAGCTGCTGGTGTAGCCCTGTCAGGGGGGATGTGATCGAACCTTACAAATACATAAAGGGTTTTAACATGGTGCAGAAGGGAAGTCTATGTCAGAGAAAGAGATGGGCTAGATCAGCGGCCGTGTGCTCAGGGGAAATGGGAGGAAGTACTTTTTCAAGGAAAGGGTGGTGGATCCATGGAATTGCCTTCCAACAGAGGTGGTAGGGGCTAATACAGTAAGGGAATTCCAAAATGCTTGGGGTAGACATAAGGCGCTCTTAAATATTAATGAAAGCCAAAGGTCAAATAGGGTTTGATGTTTTATAGCAGATCGGAAAATGGGCAGACACGGTGGGTCAAGTGTCATCAGATTTTATGGGGCCCATGAAGTGCCGGTACGGGCTGACGCCCATTGAATTTAATGTGAGTTAACGTGGGAACGGGTACGGAAGCCCACAACAGCCCTTGATGCATGTGCCCCTACGTTTAGAATACCATATGTGAAAATGTAGTGTGTTTCTGTCTTGAGTACGCAATCATACCTCCTCCACTCTGGGAAGGGTGTGCAATGTGTGCAGGCGCCACCAGCAATAACCGGAAATTACGCATATACTTGGCTTACTCAATATTACCAAGGTTCCCATGTTATGATGTATTGATTAGCGCCACATCAATAGGAGAAGTGTAGAACGCTGCGCAAGCAGTTCATTAAAACGAACCTTGTTTTAAGCTGGTGACCTGTAAGCGTATTTACTCCTCAATACAATGCTTTTAGCAATGTCGTATGAGTGTTGCATCACTGACCTGTTCCGCATGTCTAAATGTGGTGTGCCTGTGGGCAAACAGGAACAGAACGTTCTCACAAATCTACTATTACCCTTTCTCATGCAGAATAATGCACCCTGTGTTTGTTGTTATCTCTGGCTTCTGCTAAGGGCATTTCCCAGGCAATATAAAGAATGTTGTGTACATACCAAGAAGGATGTCGAATGACGCTGTTCAGGCTCACTCCGTTCCCCCTGTGTGTCTGTGTGTGTCTATGACACTGGCATACACACAGACGCACACAAACCGCTTTCCCCAGCGACCCAGAATTGAGAGCGGAGAGTGGGCAGGGTTCCGGAGCGCTCCCCCCAACCTCCCCACTCTCCGATCTACCCCCTCCTTCAGATTTAGCGGTGCAGTGCTGACTAACCTGCCCGTCACCACTGCAACCGGCAACAGCGCAGCCTATCCCGCTTTCCTGTTGCGCTAGGAAAGCATATTGGGGCGCACTGCTGGCAGTGACTGACCGGTCCATCAGGACTGCGCCGCAGCATAGGAGCCAGAGGTCTAATGTTAGGCGCCTGGGATCTTTCTATCCCATGGCTCACTTATTAATCTATATCTAGAAAAGTGAAATGTTTGTGTGTGGTGTTGTGCGTTTTCTGATTGGTTGGCCCCTTTCGCTGACAAGCTCTCCCATTGGCTGAGGGGCGGGGTTTGTGACGTCACAGTGGGCTGACGTCACACACAGGGGCTCACAGGCAATCTTCAATACGCCTGACTCGCCCGCTTCTCCTCCTCACTGCAGGTAATCTCCCCTGGAGCTTCTCCTCACCCCTCGCCTAGCCACACTCAGCGGTGACCGGGAGCACCGGGGCGGGGGGGGGGGGGAACGAGCGGCCGGGGGAACATGTCACCCCCACCGGCCATTCTCCTCCTCACCACCCCCTCGGGCCCCGTACTATCTCCCCTATCTCTATCTCTATCATGGGAAGCACGGGTGTCTCTGCAGTTAAACCTCGTTACTTTCAGCTGCGAGGGGGACCCCGTGCTTCCCGACATATTTACCGGAGAAGGTGCCGCTAGTACAGTCCCTTCCAGGGGAAACAAAATGGAGGTTTAACTCCTCCCAGTGTCATGCAGGCCAATAGGAAATCGCAGCTTTCCATTGGCCCGCGTCGCGCAGGGGTTTGGTAGCACCTTTTCTGGTAGTACCTCGGGAAGCAGGGGGTCCCCGGATCTGATATTAACATGGTTCAGTCCCGAAGACCCCGTGCTTCCCAGCTATAGAAAAAAATAAGGGGGGGAGCCATGCATGGGGGGGACTGCTCCTATAATTAAACACCAAGGTCCAGTGATTCCAGAAACACACGCTTGGGGTGTAGAAGGAGAAAAAGACGTGTAGGACGCATAAGGCCGGGACGGACCATACAAAAACAAGAGCTTGGAAACTCACTATAAATTGCTGGTTTAAAACCCACACCGTTGATTTAATCTCCTCTAAATGAATGCCGGCACCCTCCTGCTTATCTCCCGCAGTAAATTCTTACAAAGAGGTACAAAGTTGCTATTGTGCTGCAACACTCGCTTAACAGTAATTATACCCCAGGGGTGGCCAACTCCAGTCATCAAGGGCCAGGTTTTCATGGTATTCCTGCTTCAGCACAGTTGGCTCAGTTGAAGACCCGTTGGTGGCCCTTGAAGACGTGATTTGGCCACCCCTGGCTAACTGATTGAGCCACCTGTGCTGAAGCAGGGACCGATTGAGCCACTTGTGCTGAAGCAGGGTTATCCTGAAAATCTGACCTGTTCGGGGGTCTTGAGGACTGGAGTTGGGAACCCCTGTTATAACTTATTCTATTTAGAGCTGGCATTTCACACACGTGCTGCATGTAACATCTCCCAAGTACAAAGAGCTTTCAGGCTACTTTTTGTGTGCTTGAGACAAAGGCTCATCTTTCATACGCTATGAAGCCGTCATCCCCTTGCTGAAGAAGCTCTTAGCCCCATTGTCGCACTTCGGGTATACAGTACTTTGATCTATGTTGGAGATACTTTGGAAGTGGAAGTAATACATTGAGATTCACCTCTCGTTTTCAAGTATGTCCTGGGCACAGAATGATGGGGACCAATACATGGTTAGTTTAAATGAACAGAGGTTATGCGTTCTAGTTTTAGACATTTCATGGGCAGTTAGAGATAACATGACTGTGGGCGTATGTAACAGTGATAGACGAGATTAAAATGTGAGACAGCTTTAGTCTTAAAAGAAGTTGAATCGGTGGCGGCTGTGAGAGTCTCTGGTAGATTGTTCCAGTTTTGGGGTGCACGGTAAGAGGAGGAGGAGCGGCTGGAATGCTTGTTGAGCTTTGGGACCATGAACAGTCTTTTGGAGTCTGATATCAGATGATAAGAGCTGCATGTGGTAGGGGGGAGGAGCTTGTTCAGATAGACGGGTAGATTGCACAGAAAGTATTTGAAGGCAAGACAGTAAAAAATGTACAAGGCGCCTAGACTTAAGTGATGCCCAATCTAGTTCTTGGAGCATTTTGCAGCGATGTGTTTTGTGGTCACATTGTAGGTCAAAGCGGCATATTGAGTTGTCCCATTTTCTTTCTATGCACTAATACTTCTTACTTTACTTGCTTGAATTGCTGTACTTCTCTATATTTAAAGTTGATGACAGGCCAGTGAAGCCAAGTAAAACTTAGGACAGGGCTCCTCAACTGCCCAGTGTCAAATTCGACCATCAAAGGGGGTTGGAGTGGCCCTCGGACTCCCTGCCAATCTCTGTGCAGCTGTTCAGACAGCGAATTGCAATTTTTCACAGTGAAACTCCCTTTTAAGCAAAGGCAATATATATACAGAACATACGTTGTAAATGCTTGCAAAATGATCAAATATAATAGTTTAAGTCTTTAGATTTAAGATTACATTATATTTTTTTCTGATCTGGCCCCTTTGGAAAAATAGTGGAAGAATACAAACTTAGGATATAGGATTCCGCTGCTTGGGTGCGGGAGTACATTAAAGGAGCATCCCCCCCTCCCCCCCCAAATGGGTACGGAGCAGGGAGACTCCAGAGATGCACTGCATTCATTTCAGCTCTGGGGGCCCCTCCGGGATACTTACCTCCATATTCTACACTCAGAGCTGCTACAGGCAAGGGTTACGGGTGGGTGGGGGGGGGGGGGGAGAGGAGAGGGCATGTATCTAGGGATGCAGGGGGTCTCCGAAGCTGAAAGTAACGCAGTTCAGCTCCCGGAGACCCCCAGATTATTTTTCTTGCAACAATTGTTTTGAAGAGGTACCGAGTGGAAACCCCCTCCTAAAAATGAATGGTATGCAATATAAATCTATAGTGACCATGGCCGCACCTAGCACTTCCGCTTCATATAGATAGGTTTATGAAACATTGACATGGTATGAGGAAGGCTCCCAAGGTTTTGGATCAGTTGAACACATTTCATCACAGGGTCAGCTATGCGCAAGATCCAATAAAGAATCAGTCACGCGACTGCACTATTGCAGTTTAACGAATAACCCCCTTAGTGTTTTGTCTCAGTAGTAGGAAACAAAACGTACAACAAAATACTTTGATCTATTGTGTTGATGGGGAGAAAGACGGTACTCAGTGTTTAGTTAGTAAAAGTCGACATCCTGTTCCTGGATCGCGTTTCTAATCTCGAGTAAAATCTCGCACGCCCCTGTAATTAAGAGAACCTAACACCGCTGTAACTAAGAGAACCTAACATGTCTCCCTGCCATTGGATACCTATTCTATTGTAACTAGAATCATTATTTAGCTTGAGAATATCGCTACTAGGGATTCCAAATTTTTTTTTCCAGAGGTGCTTTTTTGGCAAAATCGGTGTTTTATTCCCCCCAAACCCCATGTGTTTTCCTTATAAAATAAAATCCGTCTTTATCAGTTATAATATATCACACAAAAGATGGAGGCACACAGTTTTAGTTGCAAAAAAGATTGCTGAGGCTTTTACTCCATGCTTAGAGCAGAGCAAATAACGTTTCGGGGACACAGCCCCTGCCTCAGATATTTGCCACCTTTTACACAGGTTACACATTGTGTGAAGCCTGAAAGGTTAAGTTTAAACGTGAAGTTGGGCACTGGATTCTGTGACAAGGACACCATCTTACAAGTGGTTAGTGTGGCGAAGGCTTGTGGCATTAAACGGGTCACGTTAGCTTCCTGTGCTTCAGGTGCCAGGCGTTGGATAGAAAACCAGACTGTAAGCTCTGCAGTACATTGATTTGTTGTGCTTGTAACCTCCCACGCAGTACAGCGCTGTGTATACTGCAAGATTCAACATCCTTTATATTGGATCTGCCAATCGGTCTAGGACATTTTTGTTGCAGACGTTTCGCTGCGACCAAATAACCGCTGGCGCTTTGCCGCAACCCACCCTGCCGCTGGCTACTTTACCGCTAGGGTAAGTGCCTAAACCCCTTACCCTAACCACTTAAACCCTTTAGATTAACCCCACACCCTAACCACTGAAACCCCTTAAATTAACCCCCTATGCTAAACAATAATAAAACTTGCCTTAGAAGCAGACAGGGATTTCAGCGGCGAAACAGCCGCAACAAAATGTCCCATTCTGCTGCAAATCACATGGTACATGCAACCCCTTCTTTCTATTGGAGTCTATGTATCAAGGCCATGTTTGAGCAAAAGTGGGACGTGCCCACCCTGCACCTACATATCAAAGCATACTGCTCCGATTATGCCCCAGCTTGTCCCTTAAGGAGTGTCAGTAGTTGAGCATTGGGGTGGGGGGAGTTACACGGAGCACAGATTATAGTGATGCATCACATTCTGCGTGTTTCTCTTTATTTCCCTGTTATTTGCCCCACTGCGCCGGATGTAACGCGCTGCGCGGGATGTACACACGTCTTACATATGCTGCAGCTCTGCCCCAACTAACGGAGCAGTGTGTCTAAGCACAATTTCCTCTGCATTGACATGTAGACCCCCTTCTCCCTCGCTAATGGACAGTAATGTTCTCTCTGGCTGGGACTGTGAAGATCTACGAGGGAATTCCCCCTAAATCACTTACAACCTAGAAAATATTGGACTGGTTGCAAAACAGCGCAAATATAGAGAGAAAATCCTGCTAATGTATTTCATTTCTGAAGCATTGCGTCTGGTTTCTTACATTTGTCGCCGATCGTTAGACCAAGATGCTTCGTTAATGTGTTAATGAAGCTGCAATGTGCAGCCTTTACTTTGCAGTAACAGCCAAATACTATGGGGGGAAAAAAATCAGTGAGAGTCTGCACACAGCCATATAGTTCCAAAATGTATATTTGAGCAACAATTTGCAAATAGTCCCAAAGATCAAAATAGTACAATACAGTAAAAAGTAGATTATAATACAAAAAAAATGAAAAGGGGCCGACACCAGAGAAATCCTCACGGTTTCGGGATACAAGAGGAAATCTAAACAGACCTCATTCCGTTGAGCAGAAATAGTCATCATGGCTGCCTGATGTCTTCCCACAACCCCCTGGGGCAGCTGCCCCCCTCATCTTGATGCGCGCCAGTTGTGATGTCATGGCGTGTGCACTTTACTGTAGCGACGCAGTGACCCCTAACAGGGATAAACACCGTAAAACATAGAGAAGGGCCACACCATTCAAACCTGATAGTATCATATAAAGAAACTAGTGTCACCTAACATGCATCATCATCCCATTATCCATTATCCATCATCCATCATCCATCATCATCATCTTTTTTTCTTTTTCTTTTCTTATTGTGTTTTTCCTATGCTATTTCTCTGTTGGTTATTTGGGCTCCATTCTTGAGCGGCCTGTTTTGATATATTGATATTTAGATTTGATTGCACAGTATTGAACTGTACCCTTTTTGAGTTTACTTTGCGGTAACCCTTTGCTACACAAAGAACCAGCATTGCACTCCATGACGGAATTGACAACAAAAATACACGCACCCACTCACACCCCGCTGCATTTATACACACCCATACAAAATTGCAGATCATCACAGTTGAAGTCACGATGTAGAAACATAAAGAGAAACTTGTTTCCTTGCCAGAGTCTCACGTTTCCTCTTTGATCCCTTCCCAGAACACACAGGCAAGCTCTTTATTTGTTTGGGTTATACTGTACATGTCCGCAGTACCACCTGCAGAACCAGCAACTCACGGACTTCTTCTTTTACACGTTCTTCTTGATGTTTCTGTGAATGAAAAGCTGCCTATGCCATCCCTCCAGCAGAGAGAGGGTAAACGTGTGTTACTATAGATAACCTTGACAGATCCTGTTTAAGGAATTGAAAGGGACTTAGTCCTGTTTTGGTTATTGAGGGCGCAGCAGTTAAACTTGAACAGCTGGTTTTTTTTTTAAGTGGAAAGTCCCTTTCATAATCCATTAACCTTTCGCGGAAAGTACCTAAAACCACGGAGCTTTGTTTATGGTAGCAGCCCAGATAAACGTGGTAGTGTTGCAATATTTAGTGTGTAATTCTTATTGCTGTGATAAGGTGCTTGCGATCAGTAAGCCTGTGGTGCGGTTGCATGCTGAGAATAAGGTGGTCTTCTTTCTCTGGGGGAGCAGATTCTGCACAGAGAGAGCTGACGCGTTTCTCTTTCACTTTCAACCTCTCTCTGTACCGCAGGCTCCAGCGTGATAAGCTCCCAAGTGTCTGATCGTACGGAGATCGGCTGAAAGCTGCCACCCAAGTCCATGCGATCAGCCACTGCAGAACTTGATGAAGGAGCTGGACTCCCCCCCCCTTTTTTCCCCATGGATGGGAAGCGGGTGGTCTCCAGAGCTGAACGGTGGGAATTTCATGTCGGGAAACCCCCCGATTCCCCAGATACATACCTGGAAAGGTGCCGCCGGTTACTTCCTAGGAATGCGTGCCAACAGGAAGCCACGATGGATTACGTCCCGGCTTCCTATGTGTCGGCACAATGCAGGTGATTTATGCTGCCATTTTGTTTCCCCTGGAGGTGCCTACTGACTGCACCTTTCCTGGTAAGTATCTTTTGAACCAACGGGTCCCTGGTGCTGAAAGAAACGTGGTTATTGGTGGCTACAACTTTAAAAAAAAAAAAAAAAGCCTTGGCTAATGACTGTGCTTATGGAGAGGGGTGGGCAACTCCAGTCCTCAAGGGCCACGAGCAGGTCAGGTTTTAAGGATATTCCTGCTTCAGCACAGGTGGCTAAATCAGTGGCTCAGTCTTCAGTGGTGCTTTGTTGCAGGCCTCTAGTACAGAAATGTTAACTCATGGGTCGGGAGGGGGAAAGAAGGGGTTAACTCATGGGTCGGGAGGGGGAAAGAAGGGGTTAACTCATGAAATTTCAGCAAACTCCTTAATTGTATTATTTTGATTTAGAGCCGCAGTCCATGCGATCAGCCGCTGCAGAACCTGATGAAGGAGCTGGACGCCCCCTTTCCCCCCCCCCCCCATGCTGGTCGCCATTTATTTTTTTGCTGCCTTTTCCTTTATTACCTACAGATGTTTCCTTGTCCTTCCCACACTTTTTTTTTATTTTTTTTTAAATCTCGCGGGTTCGTTCAGGAGGGAGAAGCATTTGAAGTATTAACCCCTTCAGTTCCAGAGGGTCCTGCCAGCCAGCACTCTTCTGAGCGATCACATGCTCCGTTCCCCGCAGCGGTCGGCGCCGGCCATGAACAGCCCCCCCCTAGGTTGTAAGGGCCTTTAGAGCAGCAGTGCGCAAACTGGGGGGGCGTGCCCCAGGGGGAGTGCGGGACTGACTGTGGGGGCGCGGGGTTTCCAGGGGCCTTCCCGAATGCACTTAAATTTTGTGCCGGGGAAAGCGGCGAAGGCCTCTGTAAACCTCGCTTACCTTGGCTCCAGCAGTTTCTTAGACACGTCGCCAAAGCAATGCGCGTGGTCATGTGACATCACGTTGCCATGGCAACGTGACGTCACGAAGCCAAGGTAAGGGGGGGGGGCGTGGAGAGGGGAACTGCCAGCAGGGGGGTGCAGGGAAAAAAGGTTGAAGGGGTTAGGAGATTAAAATGAAGTTCTCCCCAGAGCCCATTGCAGTCTAACGGTTACCGTGGTAACGTCTAGGTGAAGATGAATAAAAAAAATGATATTTTATAACACTAGAAAACGGTTATAAAATAAGCAGGACATGCTGAGGAGCAAGATACTAACACTACAGGAGTTAAACTCGGAGGCTTCTGAGGAGTATTTCTGCTTTAATCCACTAAACGTAGCACTTTGGTCTTAAGTGAGTCTGGCTGTTCCTAATCATTTTATGGCTGAGATAAGGGAGGGGTGTGTGGACGCTATCCTATATGATCCCTCATAATTATGACTTTGTCCTTATCGGACACACCACTCCTCCACTTCCCCCACCCACTTCCTGTCCTCTCGGATACGGATAACGTTCCTTCCATCTGCTCACATTAGTCACTGGCGCGCCTGCCCAAACCCCTGCATTATTTTCATCAGAAGCGGTTTGTCGGGAGATGAAAGATGAGCTCAGTAGCCATCCCAGCATTCGTTCTGTACACCGCAGCGAGGCTCATCTATTCTTAGCTAAAGAAGGCACGATTCTGTAGCTTCCTGTGCAGCCGCATCCTAGCTCAGGAGGAGGCCATCAACCAGCTCCATTTCTGCTGCAAATCCTCTTGCTTTAGAGTTGTTGTGTAAGGGCCACTCGTTTTAAAAGCACGCAGGTGAGACTGTGCTCCTAGTGCAGGCGTCTAGTTCTTAGTTGACAAACATTATATCAGTGGTGCTCAACTCCAGTTCTCAAGCCCCCCCCCCCCCCCCCCCAACATGTCAGGTTTTCAGGATATCCCTGCTTCAGCACAGGTGGTTCAATCAGCCCCTTCTTCAGCACAGGTGGTTCAATCATGATTGACCCACCTGTGCTGACGCTGGTATATCCTGCAAACCTGACCTGTTGGGAGGGGGCTTGAGAACACACCCAGGTGACGCCTCCTTTACCGTTTTAAACAGCTATTTCTCAATTTTGCATATTTTTAATAGCTCTGCAAACTTGGGCTGAAAAGGGTAGCTGTAAAAACCTTAATACACAAAGTTACGCACATGAATTGCCTACATACATGTCTTGTCTATACAGTTTATTGCCTAATGGAGCCGTCCTTCCAAGCACCCTACTGTATTGTAAACATGTATAGGAAGCAGGGGGCTGCCGAATCTGAACCGCCTTCATTCCAGCTCCGGAGACCCCCTGCTTCCTGAGATACTTGGTGCTACTGGTATTCCTCATGTGACGCAGGCCAATAGGAAGCCGCGACAGATGCCGTTGGCGATTTTTTTTTTTGTCCAGCATGTCCAAGGGGATTTAAACCTCCATTTTGTTTGCCCTGGAGTGGATTCTACCGGCAGCAAAAAGGGGGCGGGGGGTAAAAAAAAAAGTGCAGGAGGAACTTGGAGTGTTCCCCGGAGCCGTTTCGTAGTCTCCCAACCTCCAGGGGACACCCGGGTTCCTGATTCTCCAATTGGTGTGTCAACTGGGAAGAATACTTGGACATGCCATGGCCATGGGGGAGGGGGGGGGAGGGAGGTGGGCTCAGGCAAGGGTTAAAAACTGTTTTTATATATAGGGGATTGCTGCTTTCAAAAGAGTCAGGTTTTTGGTTTGCCTATTGACTTCAACAGGAGGAACCCAGGTCTATGACACTATTTGACACCAGGTATCCCCAGGGGATTATATTATATCTTCCTGGACCTGTGTTTCTCATTGTAATTTAAAGGTGCAGTTCCACCTGATCAATATCTTGATTTTTTTTTTTTTTTTTTTAACATGGATATTTACAGCTGAAGGTAGCGTCAATACTGTCCCCTCCCGGGGAAACAAAATGGAAGTTTAAATTCCCAACGTCAATCCCTAAGATGATTTGAACGTTCATGAAATACTGACGGCACCTTCCCCGGTCAGTATATCGTGGACCTGGGAGTCCTCAGAGCTGAAATGAATGTGTTTCAGCTCCAATCTCTGCCATGTAGGGTGTGTGGTAGGGTGTGTGGTAGGGTGACCATAAGTCCGGGTTTAGTTAGGACAGTCCTGGATTTTCATGAAATGTCCTGGTTTCCCGACAATATTCTCAAAATTGTTCCAATTTTGGAACTTGGCCTGTTTGGATGGCAGCAGCAGAGGAGGAGGGAGAGCGAATGGGGGGGGGGGGGTAGGAGGGAGAGCGAATGGGAGGGGGGGTTAGGAGGGAGAACGAATGGGAGGGTGGTTTGGAGGGAGAGCGAATGGGGGGGGGGGAGGAGGGAAAGCGAATGGGAGGTGGGGAGGCGTGGGAGCGAATGGGATGGGGGGGGAGATGGAAGATCGAAGGGGGGGGGTAGGAGGGAGAGCGAATGGGGGGAGGTAGGAGGGAGAGCGAATGGGAGGGGGTTAGGAGGGAGAGCGAATGGGAGGGGGGTTGGAGGGTGAGTGAATGGGAGGGGGGGTTGGAGGGAGAGCGAATGGGAGGGGGGGAAGGAGGAAGAGCAAATGGAAGGGGGAAAGGAGGGAGATGGGACGCGGGAAGGAGGGAGGGGGTAGATGGGAGAGCGAATGGGCGAGGGGAAGGAGGGAGAGCGAATGGGAGGGGTTTGGAGGGAGAGCGAATGGGAGGGGGGGTGGAGGGAGAGTGAATGGGAGGGGGGGAAGGAGGGAGAGCGAATGGGAGGGGTTTGGAGGGAGAGCGAATGGGAGGGGTTTGGAGGGAGAGCGAATGGGAGGGGTTTGGAAGGAGGGGGGTTTGGAGGGAGAGCGAATGGGAGGGGGGTTTGGACAGAGAGAGCGAATGGGAGGGGGGGGTTGGAGGGAGAGTGAATGGGAGAGGGGAAGGAGGGAGTGCGAATGGGTGGGGGAGATGCGGGGAAGAAGGGAGAGGGAATGTGGGACGAGGGAGCGAGAGTTTGTGTTATGTTTGGAAACTGAAATAAATCAACAATACAGCATAATTGGGAATGCCATCAGACAATTACCATTATAATATTTGTTTTTAAGTGGTGTCATTTATTTTCTATAAAAAAAAAAAGTTGTGTCTCTGTTTCTACTTTTGAACCTCTGATCACCCTGCAGTGTGGGGGCAGCTCCTTGGATCACAGATTGTTTCTGTGCTGATTACAGGCGTAGTACCTTAAAGCAACATTTGGCTGTTTTTGGTTTCTTTGGAAATGAATTCTTTCCACCAGGGCCTCTGCTGAGAAAGTGCTAGTTACCTCCAATCGTAGCCCACACTGGTTCTGCCGGAGGTTCGACATGATGAGCAAGGAAAGGGGTTTCTTTGCCCGTGCAAACTCCTGTTTAGCAACAGGATTCAGCTCACTGTGTTTACAAAGCAACCCATTCTGCGGCTGCACGTTTCCCAAAGCTGCAATAAATCTGTGCCCTGTAAGAGTGGTAACATGTTTCGGTTACATTTGTGGTTTTACCATTGCAGGCCAATCACGAGGGGCTATGCCCATTCATGTTAGTGCCGTGCTTGGCGTGTAAAGCCCCGATCAGAGCAAATGAGAGAGAGTGGCATAACGAGCGTGAGTGCCCAGAGAGGAAGCTGAACTGCAGATACTGCAAGCTGTCCTTTTACTTCCCCGAGATCAAGGTACGGCGCTTCTTCTTATGTCTGCGACGTATCGACCGCAGGCACCGCTAACCCCTATGAAACATTCACAACTTAGGGCAGGAGCTGCGTAAACTTCATTAAGTACTATAGCCTGGATCCACTTAAGGCTGCGCTTATAGTGCCAGCGACGCGACCGTCTCGTCAAAACAAATGCATTGTCGCCGTCGTCGGCGCTTATAGTGCACGCGACGGCCACGGAGCGACAGTGCTACCAAAAATCTGGTAGTCACTGATATTTGATTTTTTCGGTGACGGTTTCCCCTTGCGGCCAATCATGAGCTTCTCCGTCCCTCTGCCCTCCCCCTTTTTTGACGTCACATGCCTTGTAGCCAGCGACGTTGCCTAAACTTTAAATACAACTTTTGCGATGGCGACGGGTGACGGCCTAACCCAGGGGGGCTCAACTCCAATCCTCAAGATCCCCACCCCCCCAACAGGTCAAGTTTTCAGGATATCCCTGCTTCAGCACAGGGGGCTCAATCAGAGGCTGTCGAAGATTGAGCCCCCTGTGCTGAAGCAGGGACTGATTTAGCCACCTGTGCTAAAGCTGAGAGATACTAAAAACCTGACCTGTTGGGGGTCTTGAGGATTGGAGTTGAGCCCCCCTGCACTAAACCGGGTAAAAATATAAGCTGCAGAAAAAACTATGCCGTATTTTACTGGGTGCTCTCGCATAAAATAACGGCAAACGTGGAAATGAGTAATCACCGACAAATTACTTATTCACTACACTCGAAAACCTGGCGATATTGGGCTACCTATGACTGACCACCAGGGGCGCGGCAGCTGCTCCAGTGCAGAATGGGCCCAGAGATCAGCTAGGGGGGCCTGGCAAGTCTAGCTAGGGGGATCCCGGAAGTCAGAGCCCGTCTGAAGTAGAGCTCAACTTCCGGTATCGGCCTTTTGGATGCCTTCCCATTCCCGCTCCCTCCCCCTCGCCCCACTGATAGGGCCACAGGAGATGGAAGCAGAGATGGGGGGGGGGGGGCAAGTGAGAGGGAAAGGGGAGGGGAGATGTAAGGCAGGGGGGTGGGGGGGACAAAGAGAAAGAGGGGGAGGGGAGAAAGAAGGGAGCAAGAGAGGGGAACATGCCCTGGGTGCAAAAAATACCTGGTATCCCCTCTGATGACCGCTACAGACCTAGGCAAGATAAGATTAACATTGTAGCAATTCGTAATATATTAAATCTATAGTAGCCACAGTGGCCAGCTAGTAATGCTCAACCCGATGACTTGCTGCCCTCTTGGACTACTGAAACGTAATATTTGCACACATGGGAGTTCTATTTCTTGTGTTTTATTTGTAGGGTGTTAACTCCTTGGGTGCCTGCAGTCATTCAATGCAACCCACTGGTAGCCTCCAACATCACAGATCATTATTTAGTTCCATGTGTTGTGGTGTAAGCCAGGGGCGGCCAACTCTAGTCCTCAAGGGTCACCAACAGGTCAGGTTTTCAGGATATCCCTGCTGCAGCACAGGTAGCTCAGTCATTATGAGCCACCTGTGCTGAAGTGGGGATGTCCTGAAAACCTGACCTGTTGGTGGACCTCGAGGAGTAGCATTGCCCACCACTGATCTAGGCATATGAGGATTGTAATAACTTCACCACTGTCAGCGCCTCCTATTGGACATCTCCTAAAACTCACACGTGCTTTTAACACCGTGTGGGCGGGTGCAGGAAAGGCCGCGACTGCTGCAGAACCAGAGCTGTCAATCGCCGCTCTGCTTCCCAAACTCACGCCCCGCAATGCCTTGCATATCGCTACACCACGGCTCTGTGGGATTCAATTTAGGGACGCCCAGCGCTGATTAACAGATGTGCTTCTGAAGATGTTCTGTAGCAGCCGCGGGTCTCACGTTCTCCAATCGTCCGTGACGAGTCGACTTTTCCAGAAGATGGGACATGAGATTAGTCTTGCTCTGCTTCCTAGTGGACTAACTAGGTGTAACCCAGTTTCTGCAGTACCTTACTATCAAGTCATTATGTAATGCACCAATGATCGTCTCAGATCGTCTCTGACCCGAACTCCATGTACTCTGAGCACCAGACAAAGAAAAAACATGATCCATAATACTTTGTACAGTGCAGTCTGGTCTATCTGATGAATATTTCTGTTCTTGGAACAGGCGCATGATGAGATCTGCCCCAAGTTTCCCATGACGTGCGAAGGCTGCGGAAAGAAGAAAATTCCCAGGGAAAAGGTAACGCGTTTAATTTATTTCGCCGCCACGTGCGGCCCCAGTGTGGGATTTTTCTCACGGCAACTGCCTCTCGGCCATATAAGACATTTAATCTGAGTGCAAAGCATGAACTCAGGACGTCACACGTGTGCAGGTCTGAGAGTGCCACATGAAAGAATTACTTAACCCCCCCCCCCCCCCAAAACAAAGTGTGACATCCCCCAAAAACAAAGTGTGACATTAATTGGTGCAATGCGGCCTTCTCTGACAATTAATACCATTAGTCAAGTTTCCTACAATTATTATGTACTATGTTCCTTTTGTATGCAATGTGCTTTAATGGTTGGAGAACTTTTCATTAATGTCATGTGCCTTTACCATAGTTTGCAGACCATGTTAAATCATGCGGCAGGTGTAAAGTACCATGCAGGTACCTGGTGGTCGGCTGTAGTGAAATGGTGAGTGTCAATTTGTCGTCGCATGCTCCATGTAAATGGTTTGCACAATCCAGCAAGGAGGTCCCTAAGAGACGTCCTGTATGACCAGCTCTGTGGGAGAGGACGCGGGTGAATAACGCTGACTGCATCTTGCACTTTAGATTGGGAGCCTGCCTGCAGAACTGGTTGTAGATGAGCATGTGGATGGGGATTTAACCATCTGCAGTAATTTAGCTGTTATAATTTCAGCTATGCAGTTAGGAGCTGCTGTTCTTTGCGGCTGAAGGTTAGTAGAAAATAATGTCCTTTCTAGGGGAGGGCGTTTAGGTGAGTGGTGCACAGATTCATGTTCTCTTGGTTGTATTTATTAATATACTGTAGTGCTAAGCAGCTCTGTATGAGTAAAATTGCCCTGTGGCTTATGCGTCTTACAATGAAACTTGGTACACAAGGTTGGGTAGAATAGAGCTTCCCCATGTTGGGTCAATGGCTTACCCAGTTTCTTCCCAATTGTATTTAAGTGTTTAGTTTCCTTGACCCAATGACAGAAGGTAAAAATAAGAGGATCCTTCTGTTTACTAAGCTGAGATTTCTTATTCGTTAAGAAAGCAACACACAGAGGTCCAGAACCATACATTCACCTACAAAGTCTTGTAGCTATGATGGGCCGAGGAAAATTTATTTATTTACAAGTTGTATACTGCTTATTAAACATCTGATGATGGGATCTATGTGTGCCCAGTAGTTTAAGTATAGCTGCCACAGTCATGTTGTAGACAAAAGGGTCCGTGTTGGTCCTATAAATGATTTCAAATTCCATCAAACTCCATTCACTTGTGAAGTTCGTTTACAACCCCAATCCATTGTACCTCTGTGTTACCCTTAGGTGGAGAATGAGAAATGCCTCGAACATGAGAATAAGTGCTTGGCTGATCACTTGGCCAAACTGTTGGACTTTATCGTCCAGCACAAAAATGAGCAGTCCGAGGTCCTGCAGCAGGTGGCCTTACTCCCTGTGCAAGGCAGCCCAGCTCCCCTCACCAGCTTGCTCCCACGCGCTGAAGCTGACCCTTCCAAGCTGGCTGAGCTGCTGCAGCAGTGCAATATGCTGGAGCAGAAGACGACCACATTTGAGAACATTGTCTGCGTCCTAAACAAAGAGGTCGAAAGAACATCTATGGTAGCAGAAGCCCACGTGAGACAGCATCGCATAGACCTGGAGAAAATCGAATCTTTAAGTAGTAAGGTCAGTAAGAGGCATCTCCTTTTGGGCTGTTAAATGTTTCTCTTTCTAACACCACAAGGGGAAAGCTTTCTTGACACGAGCTGCTATAGAGCCCTACTTTGAAGTTGTGGGTCTTCATATTTTGTCGGTGGCTCCGACGGGAATAACACAACTACACAGAGAACAACATACGTTATGTCTGGCTTTACAATGGAGGACTGGCAGCTCTCCTCCATCACTGCAGCTACTGGAAAGGTGTTACTAGATGACGATAGGCCAATCCTGTAGTGCACTTGGGCCGTAACGTTCCACCTGACAGTGTGTGTCGCAAACCAAAATCAGAATACTAAAGCTGCTCGATGACTGACTGGAGCATAGGAATATTTCATTTATTGAAATATATAGAAGTCAATGGACCCTATGCTAATTAGTACCGACACTCTATCGCTCGATGTGAATAATGCAAAGACGTACTTGATGTCACATTATTGGAAGATAAAGCAACGTCCCGTAACTTCCTTTCCTGGTTTAGGCTTTATGAGCCCTGGTGTAACGGAGCTTGGTGCCCTATGGTGGATCTAGTCCTATGTCTTGTCGTTCTTAGCCTAGTATTCTGACCACCATTGCCACTCTTCTCCTACTTTCTTTTACATAAGCTACGGATTTTATTTGAGATCCCGTCTCCTGTGTCATCCAGGTTCGGCAGCTGGAACGAAGCATCGGTCAGAAAGATGTGACATTAGTTGACATGGAACAGCGATTACTAGAGTTCGAGCTCTCTGCGTTTGACGGAGTCTTCATCTGGAAGATTTTGGACATCGCCAAGAAGCGTCAGGATGCCATCGTTGGCCGCTGCCCTGCCATGTTTTCTCCAGGTAAGTTACCACTTCTTTAGATAGTTTACAAAAATAGGTGTTATTTCCAGTAAGCTGCAGGGGGTGGTTACATTAAACGGGACGTCTCCAGAAATGAAGCCCTCCTGTGACAGCATAAAATAACTAAATACATTTAAAGCACAACCAGCAATGGGACCAATAAGTGCATAACCATAAACGCTGCCTTGTTGTTGTTGTTGTTTTATAGCATTCTATTTAATGGAAGGGAAAAGGGTTCTGTGGTGGGATGGGTAGAATCAGGGACATATTTACCAAGCAATGCTATTCTGAAAGAAGGTGAGTTTGACATAGACGTTTCTCAAAGTAAATTTTGTTTAAAAGCAATACACACAATTAGGATAATAGTACAGTGTCCCCTCAGTGTGAGGAGAGCTAACACCTGGTCAAGATCATTTATCTCTCATAAAGCACCGGAATATATACCTGAACAAAACAGTATCCCCATTCCATTTTTAGTCATGTATATTACCTTTTCCCCCACCCTAGCTGTATCTTCTTGCCAGCACTTTCCTGTTCTCTCCTTTCCGTGGCTTAGTGTAGGAGACGAACGGTCTTTAATGTGTTTAGAAGATTTGGACTAGGCCAAGTAATCATGTTGCAAAAATCTTCTCTTCGGGGAAGGTCAGTTGTCTATAGACCTTGCGGACTGCTTGCCGGCAGCTGTATATGCCTGTATGTTGATGAGATATTTTGCTAATCCTCTACAAACCAACCTTATTCTGCATTCAAACTTTAACCCATCCCTTGCTGGTTCATGCTTGCTCAGTTTCATCATATTACTCAGTCTCTCTTATGGTGGCCTGTTTGGGGAGGGAGGTGGGAGGGGGGGTCTTACCGTCCAACATAATCCCCTCTTTGAGGTCACCATCGCTTTCTTCTTTGGCTCTCTTCCCGGGAGGGTTGATGAAACCTAAAACAAACAGACCTTTTACTCCCATTCCCACAACTAAGGCCTTGGATATAATAGGCACGCACGACCCAGCGCATGGCGTCGCTCGCCTGCTGCAGAGACGAGCTATGGCCTGGGGATCTGGTGGCGTGCGGGTGCCGTTCGCCCTCATTGGCTGAACCACGCACCTGACCTGCCCGTCGAGCCACAAAATCAAATAATTTGGACCGCCCGAAAAATCGGCCGCTCCATCGCGTCCTCTATGGCCGTCCTCATTGAGGTACAGGCTTTGACTATGGCCGCAGCCAAAGACAGTCTAAATATATGAGCAGGGCAGAGAAACTAGCAATAAAGAAGAATATATAAAAATAGTAATTACATTTAAAACAATTACAGGATGTATTATTTTTATTTCTAAAACAGCTAACCCCTCTAACTTTCCTACCACAATGTATGTGATATTCATGTAATCTTTCATTAGATATTTCAGTTATAAAGACATACAAATAAGGCGTTCTGGATCTGATAACACTTCCCCTAATATATACCTCAAATTGATGCGAGCTGGTACATAGTCTGATTCTTTCTAATCAAGAAGTTCGAGAACAACCCTCACATTTGAGAGACTCACCATGGTGAAATGGGAAACCACTTCCAATAGTATAAATATCAGTCATTTACCTTCCCACAGTCTCAATTACATTTTTAACATACGCCCAATTTCTTACAATAAACCTGGGAGTCTGCCAACAGATAGGTGGGAGCCAGGCTTTTAGCAGCGTACCCTATCACCCACATCATGCGGATCAACAATTGATTCAAAATACTGCATGATCTGCGAAACTGGCGAGGTAGAATCCAACATTCCCAATAACAGCTTCAGGTGTGTAAAGTCTCAGAGGGGCATACGTTTTCCTGATCTCAAACGCACCCCTCGGACCCATTTCCCTCACTGTCCCCTGGGTCAGGCTAATCCTGACGGCTACTGCTAGGCTGCCCAGTCATATCCAATGTTTGACAGGCACTGTACTTTTGAACATATTTCTGAAACGGTTCCATATTGTTTATGATTCTTAAGAGTCTTCAGTTCCCTTGAATACAAAGGCCCTGTCGGACTTCTCACACTTAAACCCCCACATCCCCTATTAACCCATTGCTGCACATAGCCCAGAACTCTTGTAACATATACTCACTGGGCCCCTCTTGTTTTTTGGATTGTGTTTTCCTTTGTTTGTGTTGTTGACTTTTTGGCAGTGTGTAGCACCTTTTTGTTTTGCACTTCATTGGGATATTTTTAGTATGTACAGTAGATCAGTGTGTTGTTTGTCTCTCTTCCCCAGTCCTCCTGGGTACACCCCTCCCTGTGGGAGTATTTGTCTAGGTGGTTGCATCCTGACAGTGCCCTGTGTAGTATGCTGTTTATGAGATTGTGTTTGCTCTCTTGGCATTATACTGCTTTTTGCACCTCTATTGGTGTCACAGCTGTTTGAGTGCTGTGGGGGTACTCCTTTATTTTTATATATACTCACTGGGGGTGTTAGGCCTTCAAGTGTTTCCATGAGACACCTTGCAGTGTTGAACTATACTGTATAGCCCATTTGCTTGAAAGGGTCATAAGGTATCTTCCAGGACCGGAAGGTATCTTATGTAATAACACCGTGTAGTAAATATGGCCCTCAACGTATTTAGTGTGGCGTCTCACATGTTGCCTGAAGGGACCTCTGAACCACCAAATATATTCCTCACACGATGTGACGGTCTTTTCCCTGATATCCCTCATGTTTCCTTTCCATTGTGTGATAGAGGATATTGGTGCCAAACCCCCGAATCTCAGCACCCAGCAATATGACATACTTTTATACTTTTACAATATGTCATTAGGAAAACGTGCAGTAAAAAAAAAAAAGAATCTGTTTCTTAATTGTTACTGTTACATTTGTAAAATCTCATTTGGAAAGAACTTTAAGTAATGAACACACAATTCTTGCAAGCTCTAACCCCAGAACCCAACACATATATATATATATATGTTTGTGTGTCCAAAGGAGTGCTACTGAGCGTGGCCAAATGTATCAAAAGACAAAAATACCCAATGCTACGTACATCCAATGTGACAAAATACATAGTTAAATACTTCAATGTTAGTATTTTCAGGAGTAAGGGTCATTTAGTTAAACCCTTTGGCCAAAGCGTTATACCCCTGCAGCCACGTCACAGCATGACCAGTACGCAAGTTAACTGACTACAACAACGCACTGGAGTTGCATTTGAAATAATTTGTCTGGAAATAAACTTGAACATATCCATCTAATTTTCAAGTCTATCTTGGTCCACTTTATTCTGTTAACGGTACGGATTTATTAAAAGGACCAGCTTGAGAGCACTTTATGGATGTAGTTCGTAAGTGAACTTTTGAGACCTTGCAAGTCTTCATGTCTAAGACTTGTGTAGAGTTTGTAGATGAGATTTCTTGCTATGGTAGTATGTTTTGAATGTTGGCACCTGCTCATGCCTAAAACATCCACTGCATGTCTACACTAGCACAGTACAGATGCAATTTCATTTCTCGATAGCTGTTGTGGAACTATTTATTTGGCATTTGAAGGATGTGTTTTTATTGTTTGTTTTCTCCAATCTCTAGCTTTCTACACCAACAAGTACGGCTACAAGATGTGTTTAAGGATCTACCTGAATGGGGACGGCAGCGGGCGTGGTACACACCTTTCTCTCTTCTTCGTGGTGATGAAGGGTGCTAGCGATGCCCTCTTGCGTTGGCCTTTTAACCAGAAGGTCAGTTCTGGAGATTCCAGGCCTGGAGTCAGACATCAGTTTTGAGATGTACCCATTCAGCACCTAAAGAGATACATCTCGGTTTGCAATAGTCTATAGATTCCTCTGCTTTGCAGATGCCTCTGCTGCAAAACATACACTTTTAATCGAAGATGCATCCTAAGCATTCCATTGTTTCTTTTATGTGGAATATAGAATAAGGGACCAATACGACTATTTCTTTTTTGTCTATAATTTCTTTTAATGAATTTAGAACTAACTCGCCCCTGTTTTTGCCAATGAGGCCTGCAATATATATGGCTTTTTGCACAGTACACTTTCTGGGACTTAATGACATGGATGGATTCATTATGAATTCTTAACTTTAATCTAAATCCTTTTGATCTTCCTTCACATTGACTTGCAGACCTCACTCCCTTCTGCGTCAGTTTGTCTGGAGTAAATGTGCCACATACTCTTATACAGCTCAACCCCCTTATAACGCTGTGCTTGGGGTCCAAAGAATCACATCGCGTTATAAGCGGATCGCGTTAGAAATAATGTACCATTGTATGCTTTGTACAATAAAGTATTTAAGATACCAATAACCGTGTTGTAAAGTATTCATAAATACGAAAATTGGGAGCCACCCTTGCATCGCGTTACAAGCGGATTCGCGTTGTAACGGATCGCGCTATAACGGGGTTGAGCTGTACTTATTTCACTGTTCTGGTTTCCAGGTCACCCTAATGCTGTTGGATCAGAATAATCGGGAGCATGTGATAGACGCCTTTAGGCCAGACGTCACTTCCTCATCCTTCCAGCGACCAGTCAGTGATATGAACATTGCCAGTGGATGCCCACTTTTCTGCCCTCTGGCCAAGCTTGAAACGAAGAATTGTTACATTCGTGACGATGCCATCTTCATCAAAGCCATCGTGGACCTCACTGGCCTCTAAATAAACTAGTCTGGGGGAGCGGAAGACCCAAGATCATAACAATAGCATCACTCTTGTAAGCAGGTAAAAAGTCCAGATTAAAGGTACAGCAAAGTGAACAAGGCAGCTTCACCACCCAATGCCTGCACTTCAGGTAGCAGGACCAAAGCACTATGGAACATAGAAAGGGCCGCTGCTAAGGCATCTTACTCACTATAATCTCTTATCCTGGGATCGTTCTGTCAGGCAAGTAACCTGTTCTTTCCTCGCAAACAAGTGGTCGCCTGCCATTCAAATGAATGTAAGGCTGCGGTCCCTGTCACCGCCACAGCGCACGGCTCGGCGTGCGCTGTGCTATCAAGCCCCGCCCCCCCCCCAGTCCGGCCGGTCCCAGTCCCTACCTTGTCGCGCACCTTTCCCCAGCGGTGCGCGACAGGTTTTCAGGGAGGCAGGTGAATTTGAACTTGACACCAGCGACACGCCCCCGCCGGCGGCTCAGCCAATAAGGGCGAACCAGCCGCGGGACGTCATGGCCACGCCCACGCAAACCCACAGCCACGCCCCCTCCCGTCGCAAACCTTCCCTCTCCCCCCAGACCGCAGATCGCGGTGTAGCGCTGTGCATGCGCCGCCCCCCGCCGGGCGCGCGTGCCACAGTGAAGACTGGGGACTCAGCCTAAGGTGACTTATGGCAGCAGATGGCTTAGTACACACGGGCTATTAGGTGAGCTGCTTTAGAAACAAGAAAAAGGTATATGTTTTAATCCCCTTTTTTCCCCATCTTTTTTTTAAATTTTTTTTATTGGAGTCGTAGAAGAAAAAAACAGAGACAGTGGAGTCATGGGCACGTGACTAAATTATACAGAAATCGAGTCCAATAAACCATTTTCCATTTTTGAGATTTAGATCAGAAAAAGGGACAAAAGGGGGGAAGGAATAGGGGGGAGACAAACAGAGGAGGCAGGGAAAGGTATGGACAGGAGGGGGTGGGTGGGGGGGGGGGGGGGAGAGGGAGGAGGGGAAGGGATGGGACGGGAGAGGGGCGAGGCGAGGGGTGACCATCTCCTCCCAAAAGGTATATGTTTTAAGTACATTTTTTTTTTTTTTTTTAAAGAAGATTTTGTACAATAGGAGTCATCAAGCGCCATGTTAGAACTAAAACATGGGGGCAAACAGGACTTTAATCATATCTGCTCAGTGTTATGGAGGATTAAACCGCTTTTGGTTTTGTGCATTTAATGTCAATAACCATGAAGTAAGTGTCCAGTTTAAAAGGAGAGAGATTGCGCTCGTAGACAGAACAGAAGAGTACATTTAAAGAAAGTGGAACGCCTTCCTTAGATGAGAGGGAGGATTTAGGAGATTTAGCAGGGAAATAAATTAGACTTGGATATGGGATATAGAGAGACAGATTTCTGCTGAGAATATACCGGTTTTGCCCGATTATAAGGCCGTCATTTTTTTTTCTCAATAAATTTATGTTGAAAAGTACATGCTCGCCTTATAATCGGGCCCGCCCACTTTGCGAGCCAATCAGCAGTTGGATGTATGAGGTAGGGGGGTAAAACGAAAGAAACTCCACCTTGGGGGTGTGAAGCAGCCATGTTGCATGTGGCAGGAAGCTTAAACAGAGAGACACCGAGAGAGAGACACCGAGACAGAGAGCGAGTGAGTTTTCTTTGAAGCAACTACTAAAATGAGGGAGTGGTCCTATAATTTGGCAAATCTGGTATTTGAAATATAATTTAGACTACAAACAATTTTAGATTGATATTTATGGGTGGTGTTTAAAAAAAAATGTATACAAAACTCAAAAAGACTTCATCTAGACATCCACTGGTCTCTGTAGCACAAACACCACAACGTTTCCTGGGGGGGAAACCTCGCCAGGACACGGAAATGATTGATAGTTCTTTCTCCATTCTGTGGGTGAAGGTGCATGGATGGCCGTTCTTATTTGGTGGAGCGATTTATCTGTTTAATTCTGATAACAAACAAGACTTCTCCGTGCTAACTAGTTACGCGACCCCCAACGAAAAGTCGCGATCCACTTTGTTCCTACCATGTCAAATGTTTTGGGCAGGGATCAAATAAGAGAACAACATTTGTTCTGGCCATTGTTGGGGGGGAGTTTGGGGAGATATGGATTCACAATGTGTGTTTTTGTCAGGAATAGTGTGACATTGAACAATTAGGTTCTTTGTTCCCATGTTCCATCAGAACATGTTATTTATTACAGTAAAGCAAATATTCTTTTTCTACTTTATATTTTTATTAACACGTGTACAACTAGTCAATTGTCTTTTCTTTTTCTGAGTGTTTAGGTGTGAAACATTGTAGAATACAAACACAAATTAAGTGTCCCTGGCGCTAACGTGGTCAGTCCAAGATACCGTAATCCAACAAAGATAGTCTCTGATACAAGGCTCCTTCTGTCCGAGTGACGGCCAGAATCTGTCTGTATATACACACACTGCACGCGCTGCTCTCTCTCTGCTCTGGAGGAAGTTGACGTCCCGTCACCATGACAACCGCAGACAAGAATTGCTAACATCAAACACAAGAAGAGTCCCAAAGACAGAGGGTGAAACACCTGAGTTTGACTTTTGTGGACATCTGGCAAGACTATGCCCGCCAAGCACAAACAGAATCAGTGAGGACTTCACATTAAGGACACCCTTCCCATCTGGAACTTAAACCAACCAGTCCATCAACCCATCCAGAAGGAGCCTTGTATCAGAGACTACCTTTGTTGGATTACGGTATCTTGGACTGATCACGTTAGCGCCGGGGACACTTAATTTGTGTTTGTATTTTGTCATATCAGATTTGGAATGATCTGTCGTTTGTTGTTCCCCTAGGCTGCTTTTTTCACTAATATTGTTTATCACTTCACTTATGTTTGATATTTAATATTCACATAATTTCACACACATTTAAGTGTAGGTTAGCGCTTTTAGAGGGTTTATATTTGTTTGTTTGCTTAGTGAAACATTGTAGGCCTTAGTCTGCCTAGGGCTTTAAGACGCTGCGCTAGGATAGTATGCGTTTTTGGTTATATGTTTTCTGCATTCTGGGAAGTTCAGAGCACTTCCTGCACACACCTTCTTTTTAACAATCCCTTTTCTGCCAGAGGTGCTTGTAACGTCTCGTTCTGCAACATGTTGCAAAACCCTCCAGCAGAAAGTTTCAATTGCATAGATCCGTTTCGTGGAGAAAGAAAAGTTGACTACGTTCTCCCAGGCAAGTCAGCTAACACCCCCCCCCCCCCCATAATGTTGGCGCATTGGGGGGCACATGCAGAATACCTAATTTACCCCCCTCCTAGTTCAAATGCTAGTGCGGGTATAGACATTAATGTTATTCTTGTACATAACTGGCAAAACCTCAAAGCAGCATTACTTGTTCACTAGTTGTACGTCACACGGGTGCCCAGATCCCTTCACTGTCAGGATGGCTTGTAGCGCATTGCAGGCTATTCCAGCAGTAATCGTGATCTTGTGTCATTACACATATTAACACACACCCCTGTGCAGTCCTAGTCCACACTCTCAGCCTGGAGGACAGGCATTAGTGTGTGAGAGACGCTACCCCCACGACACCATTATTTTGGCAGCAGCCGCTGTTATGAACAGTCTTGCTGTGGCACTGACAGGGCTGGTGTGCTGACTGCTTTCACTCGTCTGCGGGTGAGGAGGTTCATGGCACATGGAAGCAAGAGAATGGCTTCCATAACCGGTGGCTGCTGTCTGTGTACATTAGAATTTCCCACTCACCTGGGGAATGTCCGTGGAGGAGAGAACCCACTGCAGTCCCTGCCCCAACAATCAATTAATTGTGCTGCTACCCAGACACGCTACCAAATATGAAGCAATGTCACGGCTGACTGGACCCATTCAAGTATGACTAATAATAATTTATTAATCTGATAAATATATAGGAAGAACAGGCCTACTAACGCTTACTGCAGAGTTTTGGCACCATCTCCTGGTGCAAGTCTCTGTGCACAAAAACAAATCGCTATTGCCTGTTCGCTCAGCTGTGGGAGCTGCTCCTTTAGCTTAGCAATTATTAGTAGGAACCTGACCCCTTTGCTGCATAACAAGAAACAAATAATGTGGTACTGGCCGCCAAGGAAAGGGATTTTAAGGCTGATTTTTAGCTCAACATCTCATTCACTATATCCGCAAAGCCCTCACCAGCTTCAAATCGGGTGACCATAATTGTCATGGCAAAAACCGAGACAAAAGTGACGCATGCAGTTGGCGCTCTGGGCACCCTAGCTTCCAAGTCATGCTAGAGTAGCCCAGGGCAGACATACTCCGAAGTTAATAAAGCTGGAATCTTCTGAACTTCCCAGGGGTGTAGAAAACAAGTGTTCTTCATCTGAACCATTAGATCAAATTACAGTATTTTTTTTCATGCTTTTTAAAACGATTATAAGCGACGGGAATGAAAAGGAAATGAAGTTGCTATGTAACTGAAGTGTGTAATACCAAAATATGGGGAGATTAGTACAAATTGGATTTTTGACGCCTTTAGAAATGATTGGCAAGTTTAGTAACACATGGTGACTGCTCCTATGGGCAAATCCATTTACTGCGTATTTTGTATATTGATTTGAACATGATCTGTGATCACAACACTGACCTTCTTTGAAAGATTTCTAGCCTTAGCGTATTCTCCTTTAGTGCATACAGGTGAATTTAAACCATTTGGCGAAGCGGTAAAGCCGGGATTCTTGCTTTACTGCGAAGGGCTGAAAATGCAGGAAGAAATGTTGTATTGCATCTCTTTTCTAGTTAAAAACAAATACAAAGTGTTGATGCTAGATAACATGGTGGGTTATTCCAAGGAGACTGCTGACAACCTAAAACCACACCACTGAAAACAAAGGTGGGAGCAGGCTTTCCGTAAGTGCAGACATCTCTGGCTGCTTACCCCATCCTAACTGTTTGGGAATTCCCAAACCGGGACAAAGAAAAATGTCACCTTGGGTTTTCTCAGATTGGGCGTTTTCTGTTACTTTGCCAGTTTCCAAACGTTATAGCCCCTCCCTCCCCCTCCTCCAAACGAAAATAATTTGGGGGATATGTGGTGTGTGGAATAAAGGATTCACTTTCATCCTCGCATTGTTATAACCTGCTCACACATTATGAAAATGGTAACGTGTTACCTGTGTAATGGCGGTTAATAAGGGAGTTTTTCTCTCACAATCCAGGGGGAGCATAGGGAGAAAGTCAACAAGAAAAGAATCTAGGTGCAAATGGCAGCGCAGTGATGGAGATATGCTTCAGCGTAATTCTTTTCTCTTATGGGCAGCCTACTCAGTGTGCAGGATGTAATATGGCAACTCCAAACCTGTGGCAAAATCTGTTCTTGCGTACCAGGTAAGGCTGTGTCTCAGTGGGGGGTGTCAGGGGGGTCCCATGACTGACATGGCGTCACAACAGAGGCGGTGAGCGGCAGCATCTAGCGACGTCTTGATTACATGTTATGTGCCTTTTTATTATCGCTACATTGTAAGTGTGATTCTTATCCTTTTAATATAAAACTTATATTGCTATATTGATCTGTGCTATGGTTGTCCTCTCTCTTCCTCGCTGGCGTACACCCCCCCCTGACATCCCCCACTGAGACACATCCTTACCTGGTACGCAAGAACAGATTGTGCCATATTACATCTTGCACACGGTGAGTAGGCTGCCCATAAAAGCCAAGAATTAAGCTGAAGCATATCTTCATAATTGCACTACCATTTGCGATTTTCTCCCTATGCTCCCCCTGGATTGTGAGAGAAAATGTCAGCGTTTGGGGCCAGTGAAGACAGGCCCTACCAGAGGGTTTGAGCAGGGAGTTGCAACTTTATGTTGCACATATTGTATATTATATTATAACTATACACTTTGTCTCACAGTGCTTTGTTTATAATAATCCAATTTTTTCACTGTATAAATAGTGATCACGCTTTGTGTTAAAGCGCCTTTTAGATCGGTTGGTAAGGGGGTGCCTGGTTTGAGTATTGCGACCTGCACACAGCCCCTCGGTGCCAGCGACATTGCAGGCCTTTGGCAGAACAGAGGTTGATTAAATGCTCTACGCCAGGGGTGGGCAACTCCAGTCCTCAAGGGTCACCAACAGGTAAGGTTTTCAGGATAACCTTGCTTCAGCCCAGGTGGCTCAATCAGTGGCTGAGTCTTTGATTGAGCCACCTATGCTGAAGCAGGGATATCCTGAAAATCTGACCTGTTGGTGACCCTTGAGGACTGGAGTTGGCCGCCCCTGCTCTACGCGATCGTAGTTGCAGGGGGGTCATCACAGATCATACGAAATTGTAAAAAGTAATTTTTTTTAGGAGGAGATGAAGAAGTTTTATCTGACTACTAAACTCCTGAAGCGTTCCGACTCCAGGACGAGGAGGAGGGGCAGAGGGGTCAGAAGCTCAGTGGATGTATATTTTGATCTCTCCGTTGCTGTTTTGTTTGGTAGGAGTGAGCCTCTTCCCTCCTACATTATGCGCTGCTTCTAGACTCAAACGAATGAGGTTACCTTTGCGCCGATATCTTCATTGAGAATCATATCTCAAATAGAAAAAAGAGAAAAACTAGCGCACCGCCAAAGTGGGTCCCAAGCCAATGTATTGTAAAATCTTCTTTATTTAGTCCATCTAAAAGTGTAGGTTTAACACCCTCCTACGCGTTTCGTGTAAACATACACTTTATCAAGGAGTATGCAATACATGTACTTAACCACCTTTATATACACATAACCATTTCCTATTTTCGCGCTAAAACTGACGTCATAAACACGCCCACAATGCGTGATGACGTGACTAATTCCCTGGGACCGCCCCATGAGATCCTCCATAATTATCATGGGGGGGTCCCAGGGAATTAGTCACGTCATCACGCATTATGGGCGTGTTTATGACGTCAGTTTTAGCGCGAAAATAGGAAATGGTTATGTGTATATAAAGGTGGTTAAGTACATGTATTGCATACTCCTTGATAAAGTGTATGTTTACACGAAACGCGTAGGAGGGTGTTAAACCTCCACTTTTAGATGGATTAAATAAAGAAGATTTTTTTACAATACATTGGCTTGGGACCCACTTTGGTGGTGCGCTGGTTTTTCTCTTTTTTCTATTTGCCTTCTGAGACCAGCATCTCCCTACCAGGCTGCACGCCTCCACAGGACATTGGAAAAGGGGATTTTGTGAGTACCATACATTATTGTAGGAGTAATAAACCTTTTGTGGCGCTGAGGCAAGGATTGGCCTGTGAGAATTGATTGGACCGTGGATATAGTCCTGTTCCTTTAAACGAATACCTCAAGAGAGGGGAGACAAAACATAGAAAACACTGCAATAGTGCATTACCCAAGGACTATATATACGTGAATGAACAGAGCAATTTATTATAACAACAATGAAAAAAATTATAAAATGGCGTACATGTGTACATCAAGTATAAAACATCTCAGTACAGCAGCACCTAAATGAATAAAACTTTGCTCCGCCGTGGGAAAAAATTGGAATCCTACTCACCAGAGGTGGCTAGGACATGCGCATAATAATTTTTGGTCTCTTTAGCTGGTTGACACCGCTCGCCGTGGGGTGAAGTACGCCAGTACCTCGAGGAGAAGAAACCCACAATTAGGAGTTTCGAAACGCGTTGGACATTTTTGGCACAGCAGGGACACTTTAGCAGTAGATACCAGTGGTGACGTCAGCAGAGGAGCCGATCGATGAGACTCTGGCAGAAGCTGACTCCGAGCACGGAAGGCGGATCTCCTCGAGGTACTGGCGTACTTCACCCCACGGCGAGCGGTGTCAACCAGCTAAAGAGACCAAAAATTATTATGCGCATGTCCTAGCCACCTCTGGTGAGTAGGATTCCAATTTTTTCCCACGGCGGAGCAAAGTTTTATTCATTTAGGTGCTGCTGTACTGAGATGTTTTATACTTGATGTACACATGTACGCCATTTTATAATTTTTTTCATTGTTGTTATAATAAATTGCTCTGTTCATTCACGTATATATAGTCCTTGGGTAATGCCCTATTGCAGTGTTTTCTATGTTTTGTCTCCCCTCTCTTGAGGTATTCGTTTAAAGGAACAGGACTATATCCACGGTCCAATCAATTCTCACAGGCCAATCCTTGCCTCAGTGCCACAAAAGGTTTATTACTCCTACATCCATTCCTGGTTGTGAGATAACCAGAGTAACTCTTTGGGCAGCTGCAGGACTCTTTTTTGGACTCTATTTCACAGGTCTATTTATTGTCATTTGTTTATTCACATTTATTTAGGTTGCCACGCGAGCGCTATACAGGCATACCCCACATTAACGTACGCAATGGGACCGGAGCATGTATGTAAAGCGAAAATGTACTTAAAGTGTAGCACTGCCTTTTCCCCACTTATCGATGCATGTACTGTACTGCAATCGTCATATACGTGCATAACTGATGTCAATAACGCATGTGTAACAGGCTCTATAGTCTCCCCGCTTGCGCACACCTTCGGTACAGGTAGGGAGCCGGTATTGCTGTTCAGGACGTGCTGACAGGCGCATGTGTGAGCTGCCGTTTGCCTATTTAGCGAGATGTACTTACTCGCGAGTGTACTTAAAGTGAGTGTCCTTAAACCGGGTATGCCTGTATTGCACTTATATTTTCACTTGTATCATATATTATTGAATGCTTATTGTGAGTCCAGGAACCATACCAATGAGGGCTTGATTCAGGTTAGGTTATTTTAGCCTTTTTCTTGCCCTTCAGGGATTATTGGTTCTCCTGGGGACTTTACTTCTATTTTCTTACATACCCTCATGTCCTATATTGTTCATCTGTTTATTGCAATTATACAAGGGATCAAGCGTTGAACGCCTTTATCACTTCAATTGTTGTTCTGAGAATCATATCTCACCTCTGTCTATAGTATTTTCGGCAAATTATCCTTTCAATGTGGGGGGGGGGATGCTTTGTGTGTGTGTACATATGATGTGACACAGCAAAGAAGGTTGTGTAAACCTAGACATTGTGGGTAAAATGTTACATATCAACACACTCATGTCTTGCTTACCTGTTGTTCCAACTATGAAAAGATGAGCCTCGTGCTGGCATTGCGTCTATGCTGGTACAAATAAATATAAAAAGAGAAATACAAAGTGCATACAATGAAACACAACATCAACACGCCTTTTATCATCAAGAGACTCCTGATAAAGGGCGTATTGACCCAAACATCGAGTTTCAAATGAAGTGCCTCTATCAGCCTTTGTATGTTCACTTTGTAGGAGGGGGCTATTTTTGTACATATGCCTTTTTTTCTATTTATCTTTTGGATTTTGGACGACTTATTTAAATATGTTTTGTACCAGCAAAGCAACTCGAGTGAGTTGTTTAATCCTTTTCACTCTTACTATATGAGCGAGATGATTATTCCCCTTCATTTTGTATCCATTGCGTAGTCCAATTGTAGGAGACACTGTTTTGAAGGGAGAGATCCATGTGACATTTATGGTTTACATATCTTGTATGCAATTTAGCAATATGTCTGTAGGCCTTTTTTCCCGGTGGGTGTGCACCATTCATTTTTTATTGAACTTACCTATCGGGCCGTACAATTCACGGACCCCATGCAATTATAGCACAACTATCTAGTTATACAGATGATAGCAGGTGTTACCAGTTGTTAAAATATAGAACAACAGATCTATTTGACAATAGCGGCTTACTAATGAGAGTAATGACTTGTAGCATGAAGCGGATTACAGATTAACCTGAGCATGATACAGACCGATACCTAAGTAGATGAGCCCACATCAGGTGTATTTTGTACTAGAACAGGGGTTACATACGGTATTCGGTAACAAGGATGCACGTTGGCAGATCGAAGGTCTGTTCTATTATTATAGGAGGGCACCATACATGCTACAGTACATGTGGAACCTGTGGATGGGGATTTACCATGTCCTTACCTTACACCGATGGGAATGCATGGATAGGGGCCACGAATCAGGAAAGAAGCAAAGAAGTGGTGAAAATAGATGGATGTTTTGGAACCGCCATATTATGGCTGACCCATTTTTCTGCTGATATCTGATGTGAAATCAGATTTCTTACAAGTAGAGGTTTGGATTTCTGAAATTGTGAGTCTGCGTTGTTTGGCAACACGTCAGATTGTAACCATGGCTGGCCAAACTTGGTCCTCAAGACCCACCAACAGGCCAGGTTTTAAGAATGTCCCTACTGGAGCACAGGTGGCTCAATCAGCACCTGAGCCTGTTTGGTGGCTCTTGAGGACTGAGTTTGGCCAGCCCTGGAATATACGCTAGGGTTAGGATGGAAAAAAACAGACATAGCTGATAAAAGATGTATGGTTCTGCATCAGAGCGGTCAATCAAAACATCGTTATCTTAAGTAACATATACATTGGACCATGGTAATTCAGAGTTTCTCGTGGCATTCGGGTTATAGTAACCTCTTCATAATAGATTGTAAGTAGAAAACGTCTGCTTTTTGGCCACTGCAGGAACTTGGTTGTGATGGAAAATCACTGTTCTTTATCACTCGTATAATCTGTCCCTCAAATATCTTCTATTTCATTAAAGTACAGTGCATGAAAATATTTTGCTCACTTTCTAGTTTGGTGTTAGTCTTCATTTGGTATTTTGTGGCACGATCTCTTGCATACCTGTGCGTAAGCTTGGATCCACCGCTCGTATGAATAAAGTTTTATGTGAGGAAGAGAAACAAAAAATAATTAATAGAAAACTGATAGAGAAAGAGCCCAAGTGTAGCACTCACGCTCACCCTCTGGTGATGAATGTAGTAGTTAAAAACGTAATCTTTATTATTGAGCAACCAAAATAAAATAAATGGTATTAAAATGACAAACTGAAGGAATGTGCTGGAACCGGATACTGATATAATTAAATAAACCAACCGGCATAATAAAACCTTTCAAAGGTGGGCTGGCAACAAAATGACTGTTCTATGTAATATGGGATAATCCTATTAAAATATGTGGTGTCATACTGTGGTTTCACAATACAGTACAACCACATGGAACTCTACAGAAGCTGGGTTTTATGGTTAATAGCATTTGATAAATAAATACCATAGCATATCAAAATGCATTCGTTCTTATGTGTATTGTTGAAAAATTTAAATGTGTGTAGTTCTATTTATGATGCCATAATGGCATGTGTTGTGTTTTTAAAAATATCGGTTATGAACAATGAAACTATTGAAAAGCTCCTATTTGGGGTTGTGCCCGCCGCACGGACTGATGCCTCTTTGGAGACGGATATCAGGAGCAGCAGATTTTTACAGAAATGGAAACCAGAGACTGTATTCTCAAACCATTTGAATATACAAATGAATGACATGAATGGTAGAGGCACGCAGTATAAAGGCCTCTTCACGCATCCTCACGTTTGATAGTTATTAAGCTTTCCTTTTTTTTTTTAGATTTAGTTTGTTTTTTATTGGTTGCTTATTGTTCATTATTATTTCCCTTACGATAGGTATAACAATTCAGGAAATGTGCATGTTGGGGACATACTTTGATGCTAATGCTATGTACAGATTTCATAGGGTTAAGATGCACCGAGCCCCGGTATATTGTATAACGCAGGAATATACAGGTGGTCCTCGCT
>NC_134503.1:15775251-15780251 GCF_040206685.1 Ascaphus truei
TTAGTCAGCAGAAAACTTCACAACAATTTTAAAGACATGGATAATGGCACAAAACCATGCAGCAACAAACGCTGCAAACTCTGCAAATATATTTGCCAAGATCCCACAGTCAGTCACAACCATAGAACATTCAATGTTAAAGGATCATACAGCTGCACATCCAGGAATATAGTGTATATGATTCAGTGCAACAAATGTGACCAAGGTTGCTACATTGGGGAAACCAGCCAAAAACTACAAGGAAGAATGAATATGCACAGACACTCTATACTCCATCACGAAGAAGGAAGATACCGCTCACCTGTGGTACATCACTTCTCACAACCAGATAATTCCATAAATTATTTAAAAATCAAAATCCTCAATGGAATGTTTAAAAGCACCCAAGAACGGAAAACATTTGAACTCAGAATGATAAGACTCTTTGACACCAAAACCAAAGGACTTAATGCGGACATGGGTTTTCTCACACCCTATCAAAATTGTTTGTAATTATCCTGCTTGCCTCCATTCTCATCCACACTTTCTATCCCCCCCAGCATCCCTTCCCCTCCCCACCTTTCTTTGACACTGTCCCCTGGCTTCAAACACTTAACACCCTACCTTATCTACAGTAAATATCTGGGGGGTTTTTCCCCCTCTCTCTACACTGTTTTAGCCATTGAATCCTTTGTATATCAGTATTGCTTGACCTGAAGAAGAGAGGATAACTCTCGAAAGCTTGTCCTATGACATAAATTGTTAGTCCAATAAAAAAGGTATCACCTAATACTGAAGAACTCATTTATTCTGCACTATATATATATATTTATTTATATTTAGGCACTGTACCGTGTATTAGTGTCACTGGATGTAGCACCGAGCTCTGTCTGTGTTTCATGTTCTGTCTCTGGTTTTAAATTCATAATATCTTATGTTACTGACATCAGATTAGTCACAGGGCTACAGGTACCTGTAGCGCAACCCCTGAGGGACACTGATCCCCCTTTGTTGAAAACTGTATCCCAACTTAACTATTTACAATTCATATCCTTCCCTGGTCTCTCCTCACAGGATCTAACCATTGGAAGCCTTCTGCTCTCCTATTTATCTCCTCTCTCTCACCCTCTGTCTCTGGGCAGAACAGGGGTGGAGCTAAACCTCTGTCTGGTCATTTGTAAACACCTTACCTAGAGGGGCAGGTGTTTAGGATCTAACTCCTTTAGCCCATATAGCAACCCCAATATGGGTGTGTGTGTGGGGGGGGGTATTTACACCTGTCAAATATTTTTCTTTTAAAGTTATTATGAAAGTTAATCCTGGAACCATTTGTAAACATTTTATTTTAAGGTTTAGGGTAGGTTTTGCTGTTTTTATAGGAGTTTTAACTCTTCCATTATTCTAAAATCTTCAGAATTTCAACATATGAAACATATCGGTCATTTGGTCCTACATGGAGCTAGATCTCATCAAATCAAGCAATAATCTCAGTTTTATGGGTACATTGGTCAACATCATAGGTGCTATTCTTGCTTTTGAATGATATATGCTTCATGTCATGTTAGACGCTGCCTATGTTGTCCCTAGCATAATGGGCTTACAAAAAGACCAGAATGCATTGCAGTGGGGTTTAGCAAATCTAAGACAAGAATAAAAGCCGATGAGGTTTTGGATTGTTGTTGCAATGACGACCAATTCCACGACATCAAACGATGCTCTGTCCTGTTCAGGGTCAGTTCTCAGTCCTGCATGGTGCACGACCTGACCCTTTAGCAGGAAAATGATGAAGAGGGGAAGAAAGCAGAGGGCCCTCTATCAATATCATTCTTTACTCGGTCTAGACATCCTCATGGACAATTCAGTGGAAAGGAGTGAGAAGTGGTCATTTTGGGGACTAATCCTCTTGTGTATGCACTGAACCGAGAAGCAAGAGATGTGAGTGAGGGGGGTGGTTCTAGGGTGACAGGACAAAATAATTCATATATAGGGCCATAACACATTATGTGCCCCTTTCCCTATGTGGTGCGCAACCATAAGGCACCTTTTAGGTTATTAATTTAAAGCTGTAAGAGGTTTTACAGATTAACACCTATTGGTGAATCTGGGCTAAATTCCCAAAAGTGATATGTTCGTATTTCCTGTGCCTTTCCTTCCTCTGAGGAACCAAATCATAAAAGCAAACTCGTCTCCCCCAAATGGTGAAGTCCATGAGTGAGCTAAACCTGTGAGCTATTGAGACCTAGAGGTGACAATCGTGTTGCCCTTTTTGTTTGCTTTGTTCCCCAATACTGAAGTCCTGAATGCTAGAGGTTGCAGACCCCATATCCTATTCTCAAACAGTCAAGTCCTGAGGGCGACAGGCTCTTTAACCATGGCTTAGACAGGAGGTCCTACAGATAACAGACTTTCTAGAGCTGTGAGTTCCCCTAAACCAACAAGCAGAAAAGATATCTCTCTCTGAATTCCTTCTCTCATACCCAAAAGGTGACATTGCGCTCTGCTTCCAGCCCAAACAGTTAACCAATTGCTATAACACATCATATGGAATATAAATGTTATCACAATGTCTGCAGCATTTTATTTCATGGTAACACATACTAGAATGTTCAATTAGAAAATGCTGAATACAAATATACACATGTTTAGGAAGAATGACAGGAGTCATTTTAGGATTTAGAGCCCCAGTACCAGAACTCCCGGCGACAAAGTCACTGGGTCAAACGCAGTACAATTTCTTTGTAAAGTATAGTGAGATTAGAGGGATAGGTCAGGCAGCGATATGGAGAAATGGCAGCTTGTACTTTGATGATGCATACAAAGGTCCTAGAAATAACAACGAGTAGAACAGTCTGTGCTAATGCCTCAAAACACAAGGCTGCTACCCGCAACTATGATAGAAAGAATGGTGCAGATTGCAACAATGTTTTTTCACAGTGTCATTCGTAGCCATTACAGACTTTAATACTGAGTTTTGCTAGTCAGCTAAATCTGTTTTTTCTCTCTTAGGCCTCGGCCAAGCTCCCCGCTGGCGTGCTGAGGCGCGCTGAGGCTCGGGGAAAGCGGGTGCTTTCCCTGGCCTTAGACAGCGCGCCGTCAGGGGGTGTGTCGGGGGCGGGCCAGTGACATCACAGAGCTGGTTCGCCCTCATTGGGCAAACCGCTCACGTGACCGGCCCTGCGCTCCGGCGAGCGCTGAAATGTAAAAATCTGCTAAGACCTACGCCTCCGTGCGCTTGCGGAAGCGTAGGCGAGCCCCTACTAAAGCAGTTCTAATTGCGGCTGTAGGGGCTCAGTGCCGAGCAGAAGCGCGCCTCAGCGCGCCTCCGCCAGCAAGCAGCAACCCTGGACGAGGCCTTAGGCTGGGGCCATGGTACCACAGACCGTGCGGAGGTGTCCGCACGCTGAGCGAATAGACTGCCTTAAGGCAGTGTTTGCGTTCATGCGGCGTGCGGACGTGTGCGGAAGTGGGAGGGGGCGCGCGTTGCGCAATAAATCAGTTCAAACTGATTTCTTGGTGCGACAGGCCGGGCACCTGAGTGGCTCGCTCAATGAGGGCAAAACAGCTCCGTGATGCCCCTAGGCACGGCCCCCACGGCCCACCCACCATGGCCAGGTAAGCGCCCGCTCACTGACCAGCCTCCGCACGCCTCCGCACCGGTGAAGGCACCATAGCCCCAGCCCCGTTGACACTGACTGCGCTCATGCTTGAGACCGGTGACGTCACCAACTCTCAAAGCGTGAGCGCAGGGTGTCCTGCCTAATTTTGCAAGCGGGAGCGGGGGGCATTGATCGAGGTAACTTGTGTGTGTAATGTATGTGTGGATGGCTGTGTGTGTGTAGTAGGGAAAAAATGTTAACCAATTGTAGATTACATGCTCTGTATAGATCTAATTGATATAGGTAAATTAAATGCAGGGGTTAATATGAGTTAATAGTAGTATGAATTATGGTTGTTACATGTGATTAATGTATTTATTTAATTGTATGGTATATAATGTTTGTGTTTGTTTGTGGTTGTTTATAAGGTTAAAAGATTTTTAAGCACCAATAGGATATAAACTGCAGTAAGATGCATCCCCTATATAAGGGGTATCTTTGGAGTGGTAGGATACACCCCCTGACGAAGTGTAGTTGTTCACGAAACACGTTGAGGTATCCAGGAGTCTCTGCGGGACGCGTGACGTCAGACGCAGTTTGCGGCTGGAATCCCCCCTTTCCCCCTTCCCTTACCCAGTAGCGGGTGTACAGCTTGAGCTCCGCAGCAAGCCCAGGTGAAATTATCGTGGATAAACATCATAGCCTCCAAATCGGGACCGGTTTGGAGGAGATAGTTTCCATTACTGAGGTATATGCTAACATTTATTGGAAGGGGTGATGTGGGGATGTGCCGCTCATTGAGACAGCTCTGCTTATTTCATGTGCTGCACACATTTTTTAATATTTGAACACAAAGTTATTATTGTTACATTGATTTTGTTTTTTCTTGCGCTCATTTCTTTTATATGTTACTTGTCAAAGCCGGCCTCTAAATCACATGATCCGGTCCCAGCTGTGTGATTGTCTAACAGTGTTATCCAGCTCTGTATAAAAGAGGTCAGGATTCAGTGTGTTGCTCACATACACAGGAGGAAACATCATAATACCTGGGACCAAGATTGCACCATGAAGGGACTTCTGCTTAGTTTGGGCCTGGTGGCCCTGTTTGCCTTGTGTGCCCAGTCTGATATTCCTGTTCAACCAGACTTCCAGGATGATAAAGTAAGTACGGCAAGCTGAGGAGAGTTAGTGGTGCCGGCTAAACATGGCAGATATTAATTAGGGATGGGGTTGACAAAAAGATCTGCGGTACAATAGCTTGATAATTGACCGGGGCAGACAACAGGGAGAAGTATTAATGAAAGGTCTATGGAATGGGTGGAGGGCCCTACATACTCTACTCTAGTTTAAATACAAATGGCATCTACACTGTTTATATATGACACATATACTGTATAAAGGTGGATTGGCAGAGCAGTATCTCTG
>NC_134503.1:15785251-15827751 GCF_040206685.1 Ascaphus truei
CTCCGCGCGTCTCGTGACGCAGCCTGTGCGCGCACACACTCCTTTTCTAAAACCTGTCAGTCCCTTAACTCCTCCTCCTATGCCCTGCAAGCCATCTCTGTCTGATTCCCCTGTCTCCTCCTCTTCTCCTCCTGATCTATCCCTGCTGTCTCCCACTTCTCCTCCTCTCTCTCCCATTGGTGTTCCCTCCTTTATAATCCCTGTCTGTCCTCTCTATCATTGCTCTGCATAGTTTCTGTTATCCCTGTGTGTGCAGTCCTATGCTTTGCTCTCTCTGTGCTCCAGGCTGTTACTGCTCCTGCTTATCTTGGATTTCCCTGGTTTTGACCCCTGCTCGTCCTGGACTACCCTGCTCTCTGTTACCCCTGAACCCTTCTTAAGAACTCTACGTTGCTGACCTCTGGAACCCTTGGACTTGGCTTACGAAGTCAACTACTCTGCTTTCTGGATCCCTGGACTTTGGCGCACGGACACTACCATTCTTACGTCATACCACCAAGACGTTGCAAGTATACTAACTACTTTTTAAACAGGCCCAGCAATGCCATACCACACTCTGGGCTTGCCCCCACTGCTGTGGGTGTGTGGTAATACCGTTCCCACCTCAGTATTGGGGTCTTGCCAGGTCTGTGGGCATATGGGCGTGACAATCCTTCCGCTTTCCCTCTTATCGAGGCCATAGCCTTAGTTCCCAATCTGAAGGCCGTATTTTAAAACAGTTTCTAAAACAAACATTTTAACCTTTTATAACATTATTACTAGCATTTCTATATTATCTAAACAATAGTCTTTCCAGCTTGGCTTGTCCCAAGTCTGTTTTGGTCTATGTCTTTAGAATAGTCCTCAGAAAGGAAAATGGCCCTTGTTTCAAACTTTACGGCGACCTTTTTAGTTCTCTCCGACCATACAGAATGTCTCTTCTGCTTCTTTCCTTTCTTTCGCCGGAGGCTCTTCATCATCGTTCTGTAGCAATCTCCGTCTCAGTTTCTTTTGGGTCCTGGCTTCCTAATGTCGTCTTCCTTGTCTTAGTCCCCGTTCTGCTCCATGCCTCCCTTCTCGGGAGGGGCTGTGCTTGTTGAAGTTTTCTTGCCATTTCCGGGGTAACTTCTATCCCCAGGGATTTGATGAAATCCTGGCCCTCATCTAGTCTCCGCATTATAGCCTGTTTGCCGTTGTGTGTAGCTTAGAGACAGAAGGGGAAACCCCATCGGTATCTAACTTCGGAACTTCTAAGTATGCTTGTAATTTCTCTCAGTCCTCTCCTTTTTGCCAGAGTTAATGGCGTGATGTCCGTAAATATCTGGATGAGGGCTTCTTCGAAGCTAATGGTATTCATATTCTTGGTTTTGTGGAGGATTTCTTCTTTCATTGAGAAATAGTGGAGCCTGGTTATATCATCTCTGGGGCCTCCTCCCTCATAGTCTCTGGGGCTCTATCCATCTCTAGTCTTTCTGTTGTCACTTCAGGAATTATACTCTGGAACAGTCTTCGTAAATAGGGTCTGATATCGCCTGGTCTTACCGACTCTGGGACATTCCTTATCCTGATTTTATTTCGCCTAGACCTTTTCTCCGCATCTGCCCTTGCTTCCTGTAGTTCTGCTATTTGTTCCTTCAGCAGCTTGATTTCTGAGTCCCTCGAGATCTGGCTCTCTGTGACGTTTTCCATGACTTCTTCAAGGCTTGTGGTTCTCTTTTCTACTGTCTTTGATTTCTGATTGTAGGCCCTTCATGGCTCCTCGAAGCTCTTCATGGAAAGTCTGTCTAATTTCTTTGACCCATGCTCTCAGGTCTTTTCTGATACTTGACTCCCTCTCCATGCCTTTGTCCGAATCGGCCTCCTCCTGTTCGCGTGTTGGGCCCCCGTCTTCTTTCCCAGGCACGGTAAGGTTCGCTGTTTTTTTTATTGAAGAATATCGACGCCTCTGGTTTTTGCGTTTTCTTAGGGGGGGGGGGCATCTCTTTGCTTTCTCTAGTGCTCTTATTGAGTTTTGTTCACTTTAAGTGTTTGGGATTGTCTATCATTTACTTTGTAGCTGAGCTCTGTCTATTGCCAGTGTGGGCCTGAGCATAAATATTCTGTTTTCCCTTCTGAGCTAATATCCGTAGTTGTCTTGAGTTGTGAGTGGTGTGCAGTGCTGTTGGGATCAGGCCGATCTCCCCTCCCCCTGTGCCTCACCTCAGTCTATAGACAGGCCACGGACCACACTTCTTTATTGAAGAGATCACAGTCTCCCGAGCTGCTGCTAGGCACAAGGGAAGCACACCCTATCATTCAGTGTGCAGTCCAGAGGTGCTCAGGGGTCTGTTGAAGGTAGCAATATTTGCGCCTCTCCCCGTAATGGGTCGCCGGCGGTAATCTTGCAGCAGGGTCTGCTGGCTCTCTAATTGGGCTCCCCCTCCCTCCCTTGTTATCCGCGGCTGATAGGGGTGAGTCACAGCTTCCAATCCCAGTTAAGTATAATAGCAGAGCGCCGGTAACTCCGCTTCTAGCGTCTCGCGTCTGCACGCACTGGCTTCACCTCACCTCAGTTGGTTACGATCGGGCACAGGCTTATGGCGGCCCCATCCTGTGTCAGCTGATCCCGGCCGCCACTGGCGGGCCTCTTGTTGCCGCCGGGATCTCCCCAGCTGCTGCCTCTCTCCTGCACTGTCCCACGCCGGACCTCCTTCATGCCGGTGCGCGTCAGAAGTGTAGGAGGCCAGCCAGCACCTGGGGAGATGCTGGGCGGCAACAAAACGCCACCGACAGCACAGTGAGGGAGAGAGGCAGGCCCAAAGTAAAAGTGTATATATATATATGAATTTAGGGGGGTAGTGTGTGGGTGTATTTGGGGGCGGGTGTGGGTGTATTTGCGGGGGTAGTGTGTGTGTACTTGGTGGGGTTAGTGTGTGTATTTGGGGGGAGGGTATGTGTCTATTTGGGGGGGGGTGTAGGTGTATTTGGGGGTGTATTGTGTGTATTTGGTGGGGGGTAGTGTGTATGTATTTGGGGGGAGGGTAGTGTGTGTCTATTTTGGGGGTTATTGTGTGTGTGTGTTTGGACGGGGTAGTGTTTGGGGGGGAGAGTGTGTTTGGAGGGAGGGAGAGTGTGTTTGGAGGGGGGAGAGTGTGTGTTTGGAGGGGGGGAGAGTGTGTGTTTGGAGGGGTGAGAGTGTGTGTTTGGAGGGGGGAGAGTGTGTGTTTGGAGGGGGGGAGAGTGTGTGTTTGGAGGGGGGAGAGTGTGTGTTTGGAGGGGGTAGTGTGTGTTTGGGGGGGTAGTGTGCATGTTTGTGGGGGTAGTGTGTGTATTTGTGGGGGTAGTATGTGTGTTTGGGTGGGGGGTAATGTGTGTTTTTGGGGGTAGTGTACTTGTGTTTTTGGAGTGTAGTGACTGTGTGTGTGTTTGGGAGGGGTAGTGTGTGTGTGTGTGTGTGTGTGTGTGTGTGTGTGTGTGTGTGTGTGTGTGTGTGTGTGTGTGTGTGTGTGTGTGTGTGTGTGTGTGTGTGTGTGTGTGTGTGTGTGTGTGTGTATTTGGGGGGTAGTGTGTGATTGTGTGTGTATTTGGGGGGTAGTGTGTGATTGTGTGTGTATTTGGGGGGTAGTGTGTGATTGTGTGTGTGTGTGTGTGTGTGTGTGTGTGTGTGTATTTGGGGTGTAGTGTGTGATTGTGTGTGTGTATTTGGGGGGGTAGTGTGTGATTGTGTGTATGTGTGTGTATTTGGGGGGTAGTGTGTGATTGTGTGTGTGTGTGTGTGTGTATTTGGGGGGTAGTGTGTGATTGTGTGTGTGTGTATTTGGGGGGTAGTGTGTGTGTGTGTGTGTGTGAGTTTGGGAGGGTAGTGTGTGTGTGTGTTTGTGTATTAGGGGGGGGGGGGTTAGTGTATGTATGTATATGTAAATGACAAACTGTCCTGCACAGAAAAGCAATTAAAAAACAAACAAAATAGTTTGTCGTATGTTAATGCTTATACAGTATACAGCTATTATTGTGTGTACAGTATATGTATGCGTGTTGGGGTGTTATATTCATGCATATGTTGTATGATAATGCTTATACACAGTATATAGCTATTAGTGTGTATAGAACAGTATATGGAAGTGAACTGGGGCACTCCCTTTACACAGTACTTTAAGCTGACCAGAAGAATAGGGTCAAAATAAACATATAAATATACTGTACCACACTTCAAATGCTCAGTGTCTGCTGCTCAACCCCTGGAAAAGGATCTTCCCACGATCCTCAAGGAAACATATGTAGAAAGAGAGACAGAGGGGCACAGACAAGGGTCAGAATCAGTGTCAGACCGGTGACTGAAAAACACAGTGTTAAACCAGTGATTAAAAGCACAGGGGTGATAGGAATTTATACAATATGTACTCACACGGGCCTGTGTGGTACTGGATAGTACTATAGGTATCTTTGTCTTCTATCTTCTTGTTAGTCAGTTGCACTACCTCTCCCTCTGTACGTCAGGGATGGGCCACTCAGGGCGCATATATTGGGAGACAGCGCCACACAGATCAATAAAAATTGATTTTTTTCAGCAAAAAGAGTGAGATAACAATTAACTCACATGTAAAAAACTGCTCAAGGACGCCGACGTCACCCTCCCGCTCTCCGGTGCAGTGCGCTCCTGTTCGCCACATCCGGTCTACAGGACTGATCACCATCAGTGCAGGCGCCGGCTACGGTGTCCTCGAGCAGACACACAGCTTCTGGTCCAGGTCTCTGCACACACAACGCATTTCTGATCGATAAATCCTACACAGCTGACGAAGGATTTATCGATCCGAAACGTAGCCCATCCCTGACGTACAGAGGGAGAGGTAGTGTCTGCGCCCCTGTCTCTCTTTCTACATAGTACAGTATACGTGTGTGTGGGGTGTGTAATATTCATGCATGTGTTTCTTCCTTGAAAGGTTGCAGCCCCCTGTACTAGTCCTATCCAGGAACAGCATGGAGGGCAGTTTCATTAGAACAGGCACCTACTATTCTAAATGAGTGAACTAATGGCAGATGACATTACAATATAAAAACCATATTGTTAATACATAAATCCCATCCATAGAAGGGCAAATTGTTGTTTAGTAAAATAGTAAGACCCCGTTCCCCTGCTCAGAGGTACTTTTGGTAGATAAGGCAAGCACTTTTTGGTGTGTTCTTCTCTAAAAGACTCGGGTGAGGATTATGACGTGCGCTTTGTCGAGACCAACTACGAGGAGTATGCCTTGATGTCCATGCGCAAGACCAAGGGCCCGGACGTCTACACCACAGTGGCTCTGCTTGGTAAGTGAATGTTCCACTGGGGTTGGGTGAGAAGATTCATCATCTATGGGCAGTAAGAAGCCAGGAAAGGTATGACTGGGGTGGAAAGCCACTTCCAAGTTATAGAATAAAAGGGGTAGCAATGGATAGGACCATATTCCACAAAATAGGGTTACTAGAAAAGACCTAGAGAAGCAAAGCAGGAAACGGAGGGATACCTACCCTGAGAGAACAAAGCAGCAGAGAAGGAATGGATGGGGCCTAACAGCGGCAGATGTGAATATATTGCGATGCAATGGGGAGTGGATGCTAAAACAAGAATCTGAGCAGGAAGGAAACAATACACCGGGTGGATATGTGGAACGGAATAAAACATTATGGGAGTATGAATAAGAAATATGAGGTGGTCATTGAATATCTTAGTGGTATACTGGGGGAGCAGGAAAAAACCTGTGTGTATCAGGTGAAGGTAGAGGGATAATCGGAAGCATGACTGGCACATTAATAGGACTGCGGGTTGTTGAAGATTCCTCAGGTAGGATATGATGGGCAGGAACATTCTTGGAGCAGTTTTGCTTTCTGGTTTCAGGCCGAGATAAGAAACTGAGGCCAGAAGTGATAGCCAAATTCCGTAATTTCTCTCTGGAGCTAGGGATTGGCGAGGACAATATTCTCATTCTGCCTCAAACTGGTAAGAAAACAACAAGGAATTTCACATGGTACAATGCTAAACACAGGTGGAAATATACATGTATTAGCCATTGTATTTGCTTTGTATCAAGAACAGCAAAGCCACACATTTAGTTCAGAGGTGGCCAACAGGGTCCTACCAGTCTCTGTATTACAATGTATAAGGCCGTGCTTATACGCAATGCGGCCGGGCGTGCGACACCATGCGCTGCCAAAATAATTTCATGTTTCACACTCAGAGTGCACAAACAAGGCAGCCAAGCGCGCAAATTTACAGCAGATCCAAGAAATTGATTTTCTGTAGTGAAGGTCGCGGTTCAGGCAATGAGGGCGAACGGTATCGGGCGTGCGCATCTCCCTGAGGGAGCGCGCGCGCCCTGCTGGTATCAATGCAGCCCAACAGACACAGATTTGATAACCCAAATAATGTAGGTTACAAACTAGTGTGTGTGTGTGTACACCACTTCTCTAAAATATCCATGTATTTCCTTCCCACAGATCAGTGCATGCCGGAAGCCTAACAGGTGAGTATTAAAACTGCACATTTGCTGGATAATTGAAGATTGAAATCCCGGTCGGGATCTTCCCCAGGCTGACATTTTCAACAGGATTCTTCCCCATATCTTGGCTTTTGCCTGTTGCATTTTCACCAGACCTCCCATTATTAGCCTGTATATATAATTCAGTGTAGTATCATGTTCTGTTTGTCAAAACACAAGTCCGTCCCCCACAATTGATGTAGAAATATAATGTTTTAACGAGCCCCATCACTTCCCTGCAGAAATCTGCCTGTATACTGCACCATCACACTCAGAAGATTTCTGATTATACAGTATTTCTTTATTCCCTTGTGGACTGAAGATACATGCATGTGTGTTCTTTCTTCTCCCAGAAATACTTATTTAGAGCTGTAAGTGACCTTTAGACGCTCACTGTGCGATTTCAGAGATTTAAAAAAACAAAAAAAAGCCCAACCGCTGAATATTTCATAAAACATGTTTGCTTTAGAGTTCAGGCCTTATCACTGTAAGGTTGGAACCCCTGCACCTATCCCTTAATGCAGGGGTGCTCATCTCCAGTCGTCAATCCCTACCCCAACAGGTTAGGTTTTCAGGATATCCCTGCTTCAGCACAGGTGTCTCAATCAGTCCCAGCTTCAGCACAGCTGGCTCAATCCGAGGCTCAGACCGAGCCTCTGATTGAGCCACCTGTGCTTAAACTGGGATATCCTGAAACCTGACCTGTTTGGGGGGCGGGGGCTTGAGCAGCGAAGTTGAGCCCCCCCAGCCTTAATAAAAGCATAATGTATTGTACGTTTATTTAAGGATATTTGATCATGTGTTTTCATTCCATATAACTCATTATCGAACACGTTAAAATGTTTTTAAAATATTCCAATTTAAATGCACGTTACTAATGTAAACTGCTTTATGGGTTTTTGTCCTTTCAGAATGCAAGAACAGTACCCAACATTTCCACTAGGCGGCCCTTCATATATTAAATGGCTTTATTCTCAATCTGAGGATATGAAAGAGGCCCAGCACGCCTGCGTATTAATAAAATCCTACATTCAAACAAACACTGGTTGTAATTTATTTTATACTAGCTGTAAGTACCCGGCGTTCCCAGGGAATTCTAAGGAACCCCTCAAAATACTGAGATTTATAAATAGATCATTTATATTTTTAGTTTCTTAAAGCAGCCATCCAAGCTGCCGTTTATTTAACATTTAATTTTTTCCCCCTTTAATATGTGCATCAGTACAATCCACACAACAAGTAACAATGATAAGTAATTAGTTAAATTGCCGATCGATCTGTTCTCCTGTGATTGATCGGTGAAGATTTGCTCGGGGGTTCACTAAATGGCTGTTAGTGCAGCAGAAGAGGACAAAAGATGGGGAAGATCATGTGACCAGGCAGTCACTAGATACAATTGGTGTACTGCTAGAGAGAGGGCAGGGCCCAAAAAGGGGTGTGCCAGAACTTGTTTCAGAAGAGGAAGGGGATGTGACTTTGTAAATGGTCGCTATAGAAACAAAAATGCAAACCGGGGGGTGCGTGGCATTTTCTGGGGGGGGGGGGGAGGGAGGGGTTGAGTAGCATTTACAGAGGCCCTGCGCTCTTCCCCACAACATTTGAATTAATGCCATATGCAAACAATGAGGTGAAAAAATATGTGAGTGAGGGGGGTGGTTCTAGGGTGACAGGAAAAAATCATTCATATATAGGGCTATAACACATTATGTGCCCCCTTCACTAAGTGGTGCGAAACCATAAGGCACCTTTTAGATTATTAATTAGAAGCTGTAAGAGGTTTTACAGATTAACACCTATTGGTGAATCTGAGCTAAAGTCCCAAGAGTGATATGTTCATATTCCGTGTGCCTTTCCTTCCTCTGAGGAACCAAATCATAAAAGCAAACTCGTCTCCCCCCAAATGACGAAGTCCATGAGTGTGTTAAACCTGTGAGCTATTGAGACCTAGAGGTGACAACCGTGTTGCCCTTTTTGTTTGCTTTGTTCCCCAATACTGAAGTCCTGAATCCTAGAGGTTGCAGAGACCATATCCTATTCACATACAGTCAAGTCCTGAGGGCGACAGGCTCTTTAACCATGGCTTAGACAGGAGGTCCTACAGATAACAGACTTTGCAGAGCTGCGAGTTCCCCTAAACCAACAAGCAGAAAAGATACCTCTCTCTGAATTCCTTCTCTCATACCCAAAAGGTGACATTCTGCTCTGCTTGCATCCCAAACAGTTTACCAACATCTATAACACATCATATGGAATATAAAGGTTATCACAATGTCTGCAGCATTTTATTTCATGGTAACACATACTAGAATGTTCAATTACAGCCTGGAATTCTCATTGTATATCCTGGGTGGGGTGTATAAGATGAATATTGTACTATTTTCAGACATTACATTGCTGTCCCGCATTCAAATATAAAAGAAATTCGGAATTGAATTATTCAGTTTTATCTGGAAACACAAACAACCGAGGATAGCTAGGTCAATTATGTTGGACGCCAAGGAAGGAGGTGGTATGGCTGTTCCAAATATCCTAAAATATTATATAGCCTCCCATATGAAACAAATGGTTTACTGGCACCCCCTGACAGGAATGTATGCCTGAGTGGACCTGGAGATCTCGCTAAAGAACCTGATTGGTCTATCTTTTTTGTTGTGGTCTAGTTCTTGGACAGGGGCCGGGAGACAGTCGGAACCCACAGTTATTGGATTAACTTTGAAAACTTGGCAAATTGCAAAAAAGAAATATAAGGTTGTGTCGGTCCCCTTCTAGGCTCACACCCCTGTTCGGTAATCCGGGGTTTACCCCGGGTTTTCAGTGTCAGGGTTTTGAAATCTGGAGATATAGAGGAATTCTGGAGATAAGAGGGTTATTAGAAAAGGATAAACTAATGTCCTTTGAGGAAATGATGAGAAAGTATGGTCTGCCCCAAACTGAGCTATTTAGGTATATGCAGGTCCGCCATTTTGTGCATCAGGGCATCTACACTGAGGAATTCCCTAGATATACACGATTTGAAGATTTATGTAAAACAAAAAAATACCAAAGAGGTTTAATATCATCTCTGTACCAGGGGCTAACTCTTAAAAAAGATACCCCAAATCATAAATATATGGACCAGTGGGCTCTGGATTTCCAGACTGAAATAACAAGGGAGGACTGGGAAGATATCTGGGACAATGCAGGTAAAACCTCTATATGTATGGTAACAAAAGAGAATATATATAACATTTTGTTACGTTGGTGCTACACCCCCAAAAGACTAAAGCAGATGTTCCCAGGGACCTCGGACAGATGCTGGAGGGGGTGTGGACAATTAGGAGATTTGACACATGGAGGTATTGCCCAGTAATGCAGGCGTATTGTAGGACAGTTTTGAAATTAATAAAAGATGTGACTGATATCAAAATCCCATTAGACCCAACTCTGATTATCCTAGCTAAACCTATGGAGGATGTGAATCATTATACACAAAGATTGATCCTGCATATTCTAACAGCGGCTGGATGCGCTGTAGCAGCGGCGTGGAAAAAGACACTCCCGCCCTCCAGAAGAGAGGATATTAGAAGGATCAATGATGTTCAATTAAGGAAGAAACTTACCTCATTTCTGAACCCCACCACTAGGAAGTATGATAGAGTGTGGGACCCCTGGGATGCTGGATACAGGTGCGCTCCCGGAGGGAGAGAGGATATGGGAGGGAATGTAAAATATGGTGTTTACCAAATTATGTATGACATGTAATGTGACAGTTGTTGTTTGTAAGAAATTTGGTACAAAATAGTTGCCCCCCCCCCTTTTATTTTTGCATCCTTCCCCTTCCCTTTTATGTGTGAAAAAATAATAAAAATATAAGTTTAAAAAAAAAAAAGTGAGTCAAAATTGCACCTGGTTGTGTAAACAACTGCAAACAAATTAGCAGGGAGTCAAATAGGCCACAAATTGAAGGGAACAGCCCTGGTTTAGTTAGTATGCCTCCCAGAGGCTCTGGGCATCTGTGTCCTCCTGGTCTCTGATGTATGTATATTTAAAAGGGGAGCTAGATCACAACCGGGGAATTACCGACCTGTAAGCCTGACTTCAATAGTAGGGAAACTACTTGAAGGTTTAATACGGGATAATATTCAGGAATACCAAATGGAAAACGAAATGATTAGTAATAGTCAGCATGGATTTATGAAGGATAGATCTTGCCAAACTAACCTTATTTGTTTCTTTGAGGAGGGAAGTAGGAATTTAGACCAGGGTAATGCAGTTGATGTGGTCTACTTAGATTTTGCAAAGGCTTTTGATACAGTTTCACACAAGAGGTTGGTGTACAAAATAAAGAAAATTGGACTCAGTAATAATATATGCAGCTGGATTGAAAACTGGTTAAAGGACAGACAACAGAGGGTTGTCATAAATGAAACTTTTTCAGGTTGGGCTAAAGTCGTGAGTGGAGTACCTCAGGGATCGGTACTGGGACCCCTGCTTTTTAACTTGTTTATTAATGACCTTGAGGTTGGGATCGAGAGCAAAGTCTCCATCTTTGCTGATGATACTAAATTGTGTAAGGTAATAGAATCAGAGCAGGATGTAATTTCTCTTCAGAAGGACTTGAAGATACTGGAAACGTGGGCAGGTAAATGGCAGATGAGGTTTAATACAGATAAATGTAAGGTTATGCATTTGGGATGCAAGAATAAAAAGGCGACTTACAAATTAAATGGAGATATATTGGGGGAATCCTTGATGGAGAAGGATTTAGGAGTGCTTGTAGACAGCAGGCTTAGCAATAGTGACCAATGTCATGCAGTAGCTGCAAAGGCAAACAAGATCTTATCTTGCATCAAACGGGCAATTGATGGAAGGGAAGTAAACATGATTATGCCCCTTTACAAAGCATTAGTAAGACCACACCTTGAATATGGAGTACAATTTTGGGCACCAATCCTAAGAAAAGACATTATGGAACTAGAGAGAGTGCAGAGAAGAGCCACGAAATTAATAAAGGGGATAGACATTCTAACTTATGAGGAGAGGCTAGCTAAATTAGATTTATTTACATTAGAAAAGAGGCGTCTAAGAGGGGATATGATAACTATATACAAATATATTCAGGGACAATACAAGGAGCTTTCAAATGAACTATTCATCCCACGGGCAGTACAAAGGACTCGGGGCCATCCCTTAAGGTTGGAGGAAAGGAAATTTCACCAGCAACAAAGGAAAGGGTTCTTTACAGTAAGGGCAGTTAAAATGTGGAATTCATTACCCATGGAGATTGTGATGGCAGATACAATAGATTAGCTTACATTAGATTCATTTAGACTAGGGGTGCACAAACTGGGGGTCACACACGTGAGGTCTCTGCAACGCCCCTTACCATGTCTTCAGAATGTGTCACCATGGCAACGAGGCGTCAAATGATGCCCCGGGCTCACGTGCCATCATGTTACCACGTAACCTTGCGGTGTCATTTGATGCCGAAGACAAGGTAAGTAGGGGGGCGCAAGCAGGGTGACCGAGCAGGCAAAGTTTGCGCACCCCTGACAGACTAAGTTTTTCAGGGCAAAGATTTCCATCTCCCTAGGTTCTCTTTCATGGTGAACTCTCTTCTCTCTAATCTATGTACTGCGTCACCCAAGTATTAAATATGGGCCTCTGTTTTCACTATTTGCTAGTCACTACTTTCAGTGCAACAACGAATCGTGTGTTTTTAACCTAATGTCTTACTAAAGAAAAGAGAAGCTTTGTCTTCTCAGTACAAGTGTGTGCATAATGTTTCAATACGTATTAACAAACAGCCTAAATGGACACAATGTGTGAGCACACAGAGAATGTATGGACAGGCCACAGAACATTCCGACCTGACACAATGTTACATTTGGGGGCTGTGACGCACATTCAGATTTTCTTTCCAACGATCGCTTTTGTTTTTCAGAAGCCCCCAGGTGAGATCACACCGGCCTGGATGTAAATGGAAAGGCTCAGGAGGACAGTTCTGTTTTAATAACAAGAGCAAAAAGATATACAAATAAATGCACAAAGCAGCACACTGCCCAGGGAGACAGGTGTATAAAAATAGAAAATATTTATTGTCTTTCACACATGACAAACAGGGAGGTGAACAGGAGAAAAAAGCAGAAGGACAGCGCACTGCCAGAAAAAAAGGAGAAAGCTCACAGTAAAATAAATTCTTTATTCTTGAAATGGATCCAACAAAACCCCTAGAGAGGTCAAAAAATCACCACACCTATGCGTTTCGGGCCGTATGCCCTTTATCAAGGTGTATAATACTACACTAAACAACCGGTATCTAAACACAGTTCCTGTTCGCGCCAAACATGTGACGTCACGACCCGCTATCCAATCAGCTTGATACTCCTTCGTGCGGAGGCTCTGATTGGATATCATGCGTGTCAACAGGAAAACTTTATTGCAACCGGACAAATCACTCCAAGCCTCCTAAGAGGCATGCAACATTGAAACGAGTGATGCTATTGGCTAAATCCAGAGACAACAAGCCCTGCTTTATTGACAAACGTATATGGACAATGTCATACAGCTACAGTCGTGACTTCAGTGTTGGCTTAAGATGACAACAAATTTGTTCCAATACTAAACCATTAGTACTGTACTAGAAAAACCTACGTGTAACCCAGGTCTCCAGCAGCTCCTAGAGACCCCCCTCCCTTGGAGCCGCGTGGTCGCGGGTGCCGCCGGAGCCAGCGACGGACCCGACGGCTGCTTCCAAAGGTGGGGGCCGGAGCAGGGAGTAGCGTTCTATCTCCGCGAGCAGGCTGGTTGCCGGGGACGCGATCGGGCCGTTGCTAAGGCCGCGATCGCGTTGCTGCGGTCCCGGCAGCTAGCGAGGAGGGCGCCGCCATTGCGCAGAGACTCGCGCATGCGCAGTGATCGCGCAGGCGCAGGTAAGGCCCCAGAGCTAGGGAGAAGTCGCGCGAGTGTAGGGAAAGTGCAGGAAGGGTTGAGGTGGCCCCCAAAGACTCGCGCATGCGCCGGGCAAGTGCGCACGCGGCCCCAATGCATTTGCAGCCTCCACGGGACTACAACTCCCATGAGGCTTAGGGGCAAGCACATCAGGTGCCTCCGTGTGGCCAATAAGGGCCAAGGATTTCTAGAGGGAGCAATAAGATACATTTCGCGCGCTGAGAACGGCAGTTGGAGCTGGGGAGCTGTGAGGGAAGGAAGGGTGCAGAGAGCATGTGCAGCTCCTGCATCGAGTAAGGTCCCCCACATCCCAAGTAAGGCCCCAACTCCCCACCAGGTTAGTGGGTAAGTGCTGAGGGACGGCCCAGATAGGGACGCTGCCCTTAGTGCGTGTGTGTGTGCTGTCTTGTCAGGATCACGGCTGGCAGGGCTGTGAGGCTTGACAAGAAGGCATAGTGCTAGTGTGCAGCAAGTTGCTGTACGCGTTACGAAGTTTGCAGTGCGTAGCTGCTAGTGCGTAGCTGCTAGTGTTAGTGTTAGGGTTCAGTGAGTGTCAGGACTGGGATGAGTTAGGGGAGTGGAGCAGGTTATTACCCCGCAGGCCCTAGGAGTTTTCCCCAAGCCACCCCAGGTTGCGGTTCATCAGGGACAGGCCCTAGGTTAGGGTTCCTGTCGCTTTAGGGTTAGTTAGGGATAGACAGGGATAGCGGCGGTTGCTGTTCCCGTGATGCGGTTGGTGTTGCCGTGATTCGGTTGTGTTCCCGTGAAGCGGTGGGACCCTCGTTGGGGTTCCTGGAGAAGTACCTGGATAGGATCAGTCGGATGCATCGCACGTCTGACCCTTTTAGAAGAGTGTTGCAGGCCCGAGCATCGGAGTGCTCGGAAGGTATTCAATATATATGTGCACCAACAGGCCTAACACATTAATTAGTGACTGCGCAGTCACCCACGTTCTCTATTAGAGTGCGGGACATTGGGTGGGGATTCTCGGGACACTGGGTGGGATCACCTAGTGTTGGGAAGCGTCCTGCGCGATGCAGTAAGTGTCTCCTCTAGAGAGGGACACAGGTTATGATGTTGATATTGCTGTGATCTGTTTCTTGCATGTTGAGTAAAGTCCCTAGTTAATATATATATCTGTGTGAGTATCGATTATTGTGATTGTCCTGCGAGGAACCACTCCCCCTATGGTGGGAGCCATCGCAGGTGGAGGCGCTGCATCGTTGGAAGTAAGTACCCCTAGTATAAATGCCCCAGGTTCCCCATGGCGGAAGCTCAGCCCTCCTGTGAGCCAACAGGTATAGCACCACACTGATAAGTAGTCAGATACACCTACCCACCCCAATCTCACTTAGGGGGGGGGGAAAGAGGGCTACATTTGGAGGCGCTGCTGAGATACAGACCTGGGGTGCCCTCTTCCATTTTTTTTCCCAAATTGTCCAAGTCTCAATTTTTTGTCACCATGTTTGGAAAGTCCGGACACGAGGTCCTTGCCTGGGCTTTGAGGCAATATATGGAACCTGGCCGGGTGTTGGCGGTAGGAGGCCTTCCCACAAATACACCCGCGGTTGAGGTTCAGTACTATATGCGTAAAATTGCTGGGTGGCCGCACGCATGTTTCTTAGAGGAAGAACACGATCCCACGGCCCTATGGAAATCGATACTTTTTGTAGCAACCCCCACTGCGGATATATGCCTGGCAGAGGCACCGTCCACCCTGTGTATGCCCGGGGGCCCGTCTGAGGGGTACCCCCTAGTCTACGCAGACCCAGTAAAATGGCGTCTCCCGCCAAAGCAGGAGAACGCCCGTGCTGCTGGCTGCAAGCCTGCACTAAATTGTGTTGAAGAAAACTGTCCGGGATTGGCGGGAAAACCAGAAGGCTACCCCCCTATCTATACAGAGAGCCCTAGCGTAATTGCAGAGACGGTGATTAAAATGGAGTCTCTCTCTAGCAGTGAGTCACACCTAATATGGCGGCTCCCGCCAAGTCGGGAGAGCACCAGGACTGTGCAAGAAATTGTTGCAGAGTATTGTCCGGGTTGGGCGCGAAACCCTGAACCCCGCCCCTGCACTGTGAGTGACTCAGCACAGAGCCAGAACCACTCCCTTGTAGAAAGTGCCCCATCTTCAGATTCCACCAGGGGGAGCAAGCCTTGTTATCTTCAACCATACAGTGATGCCGTAATAGACTCTTTCTTCTCTGAGGATGAGGATGAGAGAGACTGTCAGGACATACACCCCAATGTGTATGTGGCCTGGCGAGCGCCAGGAGTAGATGGCCTTATGTTAATGTGCCCCTGCCTGCAAGAAGCCTATGACGAGGGAGCCGAACTGTCCCAGTTACCGCTAGACTTCAAGACGACTGAGGTATGCGGAGAACCGGGTATACAATGTTTTAGTCCCACCTGTGACTGCTCTAGAGGTGCACTGGCGTGGGAGGCCGAATGTGAATGCTGCGGTGTGCGGTTCTTGAAGCCTATTACACCCCAGGCTACGGAGGCAGTTAAAGAAGAAGCGGGGAAGCCTGACCCCTCTGCAACAGTGAGTGACATTGCTAATCAGTCTGTCCTAATTCCAGTGGCCCCGTGTGTTCACAACCATGTTGCAGAACCGGTTCCAGACCCTCTCAAAGGGGACGGCTTAGTGGTAGAGCAGGAACCACCGAGCCCAGACCAGCCGATGCCGGAATCACAGGGTAAGGTGTCTATACCCCCATTTTCTTTTAGTGATTCCAGCGACCAACCTCTCGTGGTGATGCGCCTGCTGGCGGACCACTCTAGTGAAGTTATCGAACCAATTATTTCGGCGGATACAGAGCCTGCTGTGGGCCCGTGTGCCCCGGAGGAGGTGTATCCCGATGTTGCGGACCCTGCTGTGGGCCCGTGCGCCCTACAATGGTCAGTCCGACCTACTACCGAGGTACCATCGGTCCTAGAATGGGGACCAGTACCAAACGACGATGAGGGTGAGTCGACTGCCCCAGGGGTGTCGGGGGTGAGCCTCCAGGTGACCGTGGAGCACGATGGCTCCTTAAGTCTGGTCACCCGGGCGAAGGGCTCCCCTCTGCATCGCGTCCTGGCGGAGGTGTCCTCCTTGGGGGAATCCATCCCAAGCCAGTGGAGTGGTAAGGAACTCCCTAACTCCCCACAATCTCCGATGGAGCTGGCCGTGAAGAAGGCCAGAGTTGCGGTTTCTGAACGGAGTATGAGCCCGTGCGCTCCGACACAAGTGGTCCCAGGACTGGGATCCAACGCTCCCGAGTTTTCAGCGCGTAAGTGGACTGCCCCAGAAGTGTCGGGGGCAGGTCCCAAGACAGCCGAGGTGGGAACTGACAGCATCCCCGAGGACCTGTTGGCCACTGTGAGTCACCACAGTGGTCGGGTGTCTACTCTTTACCCCCTGCCAGGTGAAACAGAGACATTGTCCAGTGCTCGCTTCTCAGTGGAAGCCTCGCAAGTCCATAGGGACAAGGACTGTGTAAAGGAAGATCCAGGGAGACTGGCCTCCTTTAAGCCCAAAAAGGAGCATGCCATTCGTCAAGTAGTGGACCGCGGAAAAGGTCCTGGCCTCCTGGTCTACCGCATCCCTGCCGCGGATGGCCGGGTAAAGGCCCGGTTAAGAGACACTGTGCTATTCCTTCCACCAGGGGGAGGAAGTAGTACAGAACCAGTGACTGTCACCCCAGAGCGTGCTCTACAGGAGATTTTTCTAGCGGAGGCTCACAGACGCACAAGTGAGGTACCCCCACATGATCAGTTAGGGGCACCCCATAAATGGTCTCAGCTAGCCTCGGGTATTATGTGTGAATTTCATTGTAACCAGTCATATAATTGCCATGTGATGAGTTGTATTTTCTATGCTGTGCATTTTGATTGTATAACTATTATGTTGATTGATGTCGTTCCCCAAGCGGGGACGTTGGATTTTCCACCAGGGGGAGAGTGTAAGCCAGGTCTCCAGCAGCTCCTAGAGACCCCCCTCCCTTGGAGCCGCGTGGTCGCGGGTGCCGCCGGAGCCAGCGACGGACCCGACGGCTGCTTCCAAAGGTGGGGGCCGGAGCAGGGAGCAGCGTGCTATCTCCGCGAGCAGGCTGGTTGCCGGGGACGCGATCGGGCCATTGCTAAGGCCACGATCGCGTTGCTGCGATCCCGGCAACTAGCGAGGAGGGCGCCGCCATTGCGGAGAGACTCGCGCATGTGCAGTGATCGCGCAGGCGCAGGTAAGGCCCCAGAGCTAGGGAGAAGTCGCGCGAGTGTAGGGAAAGTGCAGGAAGGGTTGAGGTGGCCCCCAAAGACTCGCGCATGTGCAGGGCAAGTGCGCACGCGGCCCCAATGCATTTGCAGCCTCCACGGGACTACAACTCCCATGAGGCTTAGGGGCAAGCACATCAGGTGCCTCCGTGTGGCCAATAAGGGCCAAGGATTTCTAGAGGGAGCAATAAGATACATTTTGCGCGCTGAGAACGGCAGTTGGAGCTGGGGAGCTGTGAGGGAAGGAAGGGTGCAGAGAGCATGTGCAGCTCCTGCATCGAGTAAGGTCCCCCACATCTCAAGTAAGGCCCCAACTCCCCACCAGGTTAGTGGGTAAGTGCTGAGGGACGGCCCAGATAGGGACGCTGCCCTTAGTGCGTGTGTGTGTGCTGTCTTGTCAGGATCACGGCTGGCAGGGCTGTGAGGCTTGACAAGAAGGCATAGTGCTAGTGTGCAGCAAGTTGCTGTACGCGTTACGAAGTTTGCAGTGCGTAGCTGCTAGTGCGTAGCTGCTAGTGTTAGTGTTAGTGTTAGGGTTCAGTGAGTGTCAGGACTGGGATGAGTTAGGGGAGTGGGGCAGGTTATTACCCCGCAGGCCCTAGGAGTTTTCCCCAAGCCACCCCAGGTTGCGGTTCATCAGGGACAGGCCCTAGGTTAGGGTTCCTGTCGCTTTAGTGTTAGTTAGGGATAGACAGGGATAGCGGCGGTTGCTGTTCCCGTGATGCGGTTGGTGTTGCCGTGATTCGGTTGTGTTCCCGTGAAGCGGTGGGACCCTCGTTGGGGTTCCTGGAGAAGTACCTGGATAGGATCAGACGGATGCATCGCACTTCTGACCCTTTTTGAAGAGTGTTGCAGGCCCGAGCATCGGAGTGCTCGGAAGGTATTCAATATATATGTGCACCAACAGGCCTAACACATTAATTAGTGACTGCGCAGTCACCCACGTTCTCTATTAGAGTGCGGGACATTGGGTGGGGATTCTCGGGACACTGGGTGGGATCACCTAGTGTTGGGAAGCGTCCTGCGCGACGCAGTAAGTGTCTCCTCTAGAGAGGGACACAGGTTATGATGTTGATATTGCTGTGATCTGTTTCTTGCATGTTGAGTAAAGTCCCTAGTTAATATATATATCTGTGTGAGTATCGATTATTGTGATTGTCCTGCGAGGAACCACTCCCCCTATGGTGGGAGCCATCGCAGGTGGAGGCGCTGCATCGTTGGAAGTAAGTACCCCTAGTATAAATGCCCCAGGTTCCCCATGGCGGAAGCTCAGCCCTCCTGTGAGCCAACAGGTATAGCACCACACTGATAAGTAGTCAGATACACCTACCCACCCCAATCTCACTTAGGGGGGGGGAAAGAGGGCTACATACGCATAACCAAAGAAAGGAAACATACAAAAAAATAAAACCCACGTTGAATAAAAAGTGGTAAAATTATCTTACAACCCCTAACCAAGTCAATTGACCACATAAACTAAATATATGCAAGTAAATGAACCTATCTTAGCCTGAAAACATAAAAACTAAAATAAACTCTATACATACAGTATAGGGTTTTGAGTGGTATAAACACAGCACACAAGAAATCCTCTTTAATAATCAATAATTAAAAATATATATATATTGTTATATCTGTATATTAAAGACCAAAACAGGAAAGAAAGGAAAAAAGGGAGGGGGGCGGAAGGGGAAGGGGAAAAGAAGGACAAGGAGGAAGGGAGGAATAGGTAGGGAAACAGAAGGAAAGGGGGAGAAGAAAAAGAAGGAAAAGAAAAAGGGGGGGGGGGTAAAGGGGAAAATAGATGTGTGTGTGTGTAAATGAGTATACACTTATCATGAAACACTCTGATGGGGTTCCAATTACAGCCTATAAATGGGGCACCCAACCTAATGATGCCAATATAACCTAGAAATGTTTGCAATATCCTAAAATACATCCTAAATTGAGACTACCAATCAACTAAAGTTGTTATTTGATATAACATATTAAGTGTATCTCTCGCAACTTAACGTATGTACAGTAATGCATCTTGCTGGCTCCGTCCATGTTTATCAGAAAAAATAGATAAAATCTCCAAGGACATTGATAACTCCTTGCTAACAAAAAATAAGTGATTCTTGAAGTACAGGATCCTAGCAGAATAGCCAGGATGAGATATACAATAGGGAGCATAACACCTCAGGAGGAGCAGAGGGAGGACTACTGGATCACAGAAAATGCCCACAGTCCAAATCAGTGTTAAGACCCAGAGGGACTAACGCTCTCAACGTGAAGATCCAGTAGGCCTCCCTCTGATCAAGCCTCCTGATCCGGTTACCTCCTCTCACATGTAAGATAGACTAAATTCCACAGATGTTAAGATGTTTACTGTCCACCCTGGGGCAGTGGGTACAGTGCAGTGGGACAGGATGGATGATATCCTTAATTTTATTAAGTCTGACGTGTTTCATAACACATACTTTCAGACCTCGCGTAGTCCTGCCCACGTACTGTTTCCCACAGCCGCAGATGAAGAGATAAATGACATATCAAGTCTTACAATTGTAGCCCCGGTGCCCTCAATGTCCCGTAGAACCCCCTCCCGAGGTGCCGAGCGGTCGCGGGTGCCGCCGAAAGCAGCGACGGACCCGCCGGCAACACACGAGGGTGGGGGCCAGTGCAAAGAGCGCTGAGAGTCTCGGCGGCGCACCCGGCTAGCGGGGGCCACCATTGCAAATACTCGCGCATGCGCAGTGATCGCGCATGCGCAGAAGGCTCACATGAGCCAGGACGAAGTCACGCAGGTGCAGGAACAGCCAGGGAGAGGTTGCGGCGGCCATTAGGTATTCGCGAATGCGCAGGGAAAGCGCGCACGAGGCCCCAATGTGTTTGTAGCCTCCACGGGACTTCAACTCCCATGAGGCTTAGGGCCAAACCTACCACGTGCCTGATAGTGGCCAATGAGGGCCAAGGATTCCCAGGCAGGGAGATTGGCTACATTTGGCACGCTGAAGAACAGCAGTTTGAGCTGGGAGCAAGAAGGGGAAGGAAGGGTGTGGGGAGCAAGTGGCCCCCTGCACCAGGTAAGGTTCCCCAGGTCCCAGACAGGCCCCAACTCCCCACCAGGTTAGTGGATAATTAATAAGGGACGGCCCAGGTTAGGGACCCTGCCATTAGTTGCGTGTGTGTACTGTCTTGTCAGTGCCACGGCTGTCAGTGCTGTGAGTGCTGACAGGAAGGCATATTGTGAGGTTGTAGCACGTTCGCTGCAGGCAGCAAGTAGGTTGCGGCGCGTTGATGCAGTGCTGCGAGTATCAGGTAGTAGTTAGCAGTCAGGACTGGGAAGAGCTAGGGGAACGGAGTAGGCCAGTAACCCCTTAGGTCCCAGATAGGTCCTCACTCCCCAGTTTCTGGTGCTATAAGGACCAGCCCTAGGTTAGGGACCCTGTCACAGTAGCACTAGTGTTAGATAGGGACACAGCGGACGCTGCGCTCCTCGAGAGAAGAATTGGGCTCAAGTCTGGGCCCATAGAGACTATCTCCAGGGTGGGATCGCCCCTGGCGGACCCCGGGCAAGGAACCACAGGATCAGACGGAGTCACCGAGCGACAAATCTTTTTTGAAGTGTTTGCAGGCCCGAGTGCAGGAGCGCTCGGCAGGTTCCCCCATAAGTGCACCAACGTATCCTAACCTACTATCATCACACATAGTGGCAGCGCTGACCATGGGACAAGGGGGTTGGGCTGTGGACACAGTGTGGGGATACACGGTGACAGTGGAGTCACTCCCTAGGGGGAGTGTTAGTAGTAGTGTATGTTATAAGTGTTGTTATTGCCTGCATATATATAAACTGGTTATATACATTCCTGTGTATGTGGTTATTGTATATGTGGGTCCTGTGTAGGAAACCTTCTACTTCCCTAGAACCCTACACAGGTGGAGGCGCTGAGACCGAGACGTTCCAAAGGATTCACCCCAGGCTCTCACTGGCGGAGGCTCAGACCTCCTGTGAGCCTGACAGGTATACTGCACCACACCTGGTAACATATAGGTTCCCCTTACATATGCCATATATGCGATTGGGTGGGGGGGAATACCTGTTACACAATTAATAAACTCTGTATGTGGAACGTTTCCTTGGTGACTGTACTTTCGAAGGTCTTGGATGACAGTATCAAATTACAGATCTTACACGAACCACATCTGTATGATCCCTTCATCAATTGCTTAGGATTACTCAGATCTGATGCGAATAGGCTGGGTGACAGGGAGCTCGAGATGGTCTTCGCCTTTCTGACCACAACTCTAGGATTAGGTGGCAAATCCCACCCAACAATTTTTGTAGGATTGATCTAATATACTGCGCTTGTTGACTGAAAGTAGTGATAAACTTTGGACTGTCGAGCTTTGAAACGCTCTTTTGTTTCTGTGGCAGGACGGCCTGTACCCGAGGTCAGGGAACAGTCCACACGTATAGTTTCAGGATAAATAAAAACGTTCAGTGGCTTTATTTCTCCACAGTAACATAACATGCGGGTACACTGTCCCTTTAACAAAATAAATCCTGCTCCACTTTGGGAGAAAAACTGACTAATAACACAGCAGACCTATCTAGCAGGCTGGCTGGCTAAACCAGAACCAAACCATAAGGGTGCTTTAAGCAGTCAGTAAACAAATGAATAATCCTTACTTTAGTTGAAGTAGTCTTTGGTGAAATCCCTCTGGCTAAGGGCTCACGCAGCAGTGTGCTTCTCTCTCTCTCTCTCTCTGGCAGCTACTGCCAGTCACATGATCCTTTATCTACCTTGCTGGCTCTCAGGTGTCAGCTAAAGAGTTCTGATTAACTAACTTCCACCTGAGTTAACCCTTATGAGTGCTGGATGAAGCACTCAGATATATGTCTCCCAGTCGTAACTGATAGGAGTTGACTTCACTCTGTCACATACCTCCCCTGTTTGTGTGTGGCTAGTGTCCCACACGGCTGAAGCCCGACCCTCCACTCCTTCCCTTGACAAAAAATCAGCATTTCCATGGTCCTTTCCAGGTCTATGCTGAATATCAAAAGAGAAGGGTTGGAGGGCAATATACCACCTGGTCAACCTTGGATTTGTGTCCTTCATGGTGTTTAACCACTTCAAGGGCGCATGGTCAGTGACCAGGGTGAAGTGTACTCCGGCGACATAATGTCTCAAGGCCTCAATTGCCCATTTTACAGCGAGGCACTCCTTCTCAATGACGGAATACCTCACTTCCCTTGGGAACAGCTTCCGGCTGATGAACAGTATGGGGTGTTCAACACCATCAAATTGCTGAGACAGCACTGCTCCCAGTCCTACCTCTGAGGCATCCGTCTGGATGATGAAGGGCTCTTTAAAATCTGGGCTCCGAAGAGCGGGGCCCTCTGACAGGCACTTTTTTAGCATGTCAAAGGCGTCTTGGCACTCCCAAGACCATTTAACTTGGGTCGGGGCACTCTTTTTTGTCAGATCTGTTAGGGGTGCAGATATTTCTGAAAAATTGGGGATAAACCGCCGGTAATACCCTGCTAACCCCAAAAGGGAGCGGACCTGTGTCTTTGTCTGTGGGGTGGGGACATCCTTTATGGCGGCCACCTTGTTAGCTAGTGGCCTTACTATCCCTCCCCCAACGGCATAGCCCAAGTACTTTGTAGTGGATTAACCCAGGGCACATTTTTTTGGATTTGCAGTGAGCCCTGCTTCTCTTAAGGACGTTAGGACTGCCCTTAACCTTTTTATATAAGACTGCCAGTATCTGCTATAGATGACAATGTCATCCAAGTAGGCCGCGGCATATGCCCTATGGGGTCGTAGTACCTTGTCCATTAACCTTTGGAACGTGGCTGGAGCCCCATGTAACCCAAATGGCATAGTGACGAATTGGTATAAACCGAGAGGGGTGGCGAAGGCAGTTTTGCATTTGGATTTTTCCGCTAGAGGTATCTGCCAATATCCTTTCGTGAGAACTAGGGTGGAGATATACTCTGCTTTACCAAGCGAATCAAGCAATTCATCCGCCCTAGGCATTGGATATGCATCAAATCTGGATACAGCATTTACCTTTCGCAGATCCACGCAAAACCTCACCTTCCCATCTGGTTTAGGGACCAACACGATAGGGCTACACCATTCGCTGTGGGACTCCTCGATCACGCCCAATTCCAACATGTCTATTATCTCCCTCTCTACCAGGTCTTTTCGGCCCTCTGGCAATCTATAGGGACGGGACCGTACTTTTACGCCAGGTTCTGTCTCAATCCTATGGGACACTAAATCAGTCTGCCCTGGCAGCTCAGAAAAAACATCTGGGAACTGGTCACATACATCAAGTAGGTCTGACCTTTGTTCCGTTGTTAACTGCTCTCCCATGGGAACCTGATGGTCAGTGTACGTACTACCCTTTGGAAGCTTTGGACCCAAATCCATCTCTCCTTCCCGAGGGTGAATGAACAGTGATCTCATCGTTTTACAGGGTTTCAGGAGGTTCACGTGGTAGATTTGTTTACCCTTCCTGGACCCTGGTTGAGAGATCTCATAGTTCACCTGCCCGGTGCGGCGGAGAACTTGGAAAGGACCCTGCCACTTCGCAAGGAGTTTACTCTCTGATGTCGGTAGTAGTAGCATCACTTGGTCCCCAGGTTGGAAGACCCTCAAGCGAGCATTTTGGTTGTACTGCCTCTCTTGACGTTCTTGAGCAGATTTGAGGTTCTCCTTCGCAAACCGACCTATCATGTCTAGGCGGTTTCTAAGGTCTATGACATACTGAAGGGTATTCTTGGAGGGGGAGGGCTACTCCTCCCAGGATTCCTTCAGTAGGTCGAGAATACCCCGAGGTTGGCGTCCATATAGGAGCTCAAACGGGGAGAAGCCTGTGGATGATTGGGGAACTTCTCGTACCGCAAACAACAGGAAAGGGAGAAGTTCATTCCAAGCTCGCTTTTCAGTGTCCACAAACTTCCTAAGCATAGATTTTAAAGTACAGTTAAACCTCTCTACCAATCCATCAGTCTGAGGATGGTAGACCGAGGTCCGGACGGATTTTACCTCCAATAACTTCAGGACATCCTGCATTAACTTTGCCATGAAATTTGTTCCCTGGTCAGTTAACATTACTTGGGGAAGTCCTACCCTAGAAAACAGTTCTAACAGCCTGTGAGCAACCTGTTTAGCAGTGGCTGATATCAGAGGGAAGGCCTCAGGATACCTGGTGGCATAATCAACAACAACGAGTATAAATTTATGTCCCTTCGCAGAGGGTTCTAAAGGTCCGACCAGATCTACCCCAATTCTCTCGAATGGGACGGCTACCAAGGGCAGAGGAACCAAAGGAGACGGCTTCTGTCCTTTTTGGCTAGTTAACTGGCATTCAGGACATGTCTCACATAGTTTCATGATGTCACCATGTATGCCTGGCCAGTAAAACCGGGACGAAAAGCGGTCCGTGGTCTTATCTCTGCCCAAATGACCACCCCATGGGAGAGTATGGGCTAGGGTAAACACTGTTTTAATCAACCCTTTAGGGACTAGCATCTGTTGAATGACCTCCCCTGTTTGTGTAACCTTATTCACACGATATAGTATGTCATTCAACAGTTCAAAATGTGGAAACACTTTTACACCTTGTTCATCTATCATCTTGTTGTTGACCTGTACCACCTTCTCATATTGTCTAGCCAGAGCTGGGTCCTCCCTCTGCCTCTGACGGAAGTCAGAAAGATCCAGGTCTGGCAACACTCCCGTATCTATCTGTTCCCCACCCTGGTCATCCCCGGCCATGACCTGCAGTCCTTTGGGCTGACTAATGTTACCAAAAGTCCCAGCCTTTCTTAACCAGTCCTCTTTTTCCGCACGTCTCTGTTTACGTGTCTTTGGGACATGGTGTCTACGGGGGAAAATCTCTGGGGAAAAAGGGAACAAGTCTCTGGGCTTCTCCGGTACCAGAGAAGTAGGCTCCGTAGGAGTAGGGGCAAACAATGTTTCGAGGTAGGCCCAGTCTCGGCCAAGTAGAACAGGAGCAGGTAGCCAGAGAGCAACTCCCACTAGTAGGCTAGCCTCTTGATCCTGGATACGCAGTGTAACGTTCGCCGTCGGGTATCTCTTTGTATCCCCATGGATACACTCGATATTCCAAGGAGAGTCATAAGATAGTCTATTGCTTGGAATTAGGCCCTCTAGGATCAGGGTTTTTCCAGAGCCCGAGTCCAGCATGGCGTTTACTTTTGTCCCCTCCAGAGATGCTGGGACTAACCACGGATTGTGGTCCCCTCGGAGACAAGCTGTGGCAGTGGTTCTGCCATATGAACAGTCCATCTCCTCATCTCCTGAGTCCGCAAACTCGGTCGTCAGCGGAAGCTCTCGACGGGGCTCTGTGTTTGAACCTCTCCGCTGTTGGATGGGGTCCTCCCTTCTGGTTGGTGGGGTTATCCTCTCCACCGGGTGGGTGACAGGAGTCCAGGTTCTCGGGGAATACTGTGGGTGGCGGCCTCCCTTGAGTGATCCAGTGGCCTCGGACCCAGAATGGGCGTCTCAGCGGGAGTTTGTACCAAGAACCCTCCGAGATGGGAAAGGGTCTTCCGATCGGGTTGACTGGATCTCCCGAGCTGGCGGGTTGTAGACCCCTCGATTGTCTGCTCTCCTGCCTCTAGTATCACCGGAAGCAACTGGTGTTTGCACCGGCCGTTCCCAGCTATCCTGTTGGGTGTCATCGCCCAGGAAGTTTTCCACCAAGCGGACCGCTGAATCCAGGGAAAATGCAGCGTGTCTTTTTACCCAGGAGCGGGAGGAGGGGGGCAGTATCTGTATGAACTGATCGAGCACAAACTGTTCAAGGATCTCTGCCTTGTCATGTTTTTCCGGTTGTATCCACCTGGTACATAAGTCTACTAAGCAGTGGGCTACGACCCGGGGTCTGTCTCGGTTTGTATATTTGACTGTCCGGAACCGCTGTCGGTAGGTCTCTGGCGTGAGGCCTAGGCGATCCAGAATAGCAGCCTTTAGTTTCTGATAGTCCATGGCCTCGTCCGCTGGAAGAGCCTGGTAGGCTACCTGAGCTTCCCCTATGAGGAGTGGAGCCAGAGTCGTTACCCAGCGATCAACTGTCCAGCCGTGGGCCGTGGCTATCCTTTCAAAAGTGAGGAGAAATGCCTCTGGGTCTTCGTTTGGCTTCATTTAAGGCAGCATCACCGGTGGGTTATTTGGAATCCCTGGTCTGCCTGGGGTTGGGCCTTCGACCAGCAGTTGGAGTAGCTTTTCCTCTCGCCGGGCCTCTTGCTCATCTTGCTGGGCTTGTCACTCAGCTTGCTGGGCTTGTCGCTCATCTTGCTGGGCTTGTCGCTCTGCTTGCTTCTCTGCTAGCTGGAGCTGTTGCTCAAGGAACTGAGAAAAAAATTTCTACATTTTTTTTTTGTGGCCCTTCAGATACAGGGGCCGTCCGACATCCCACTTCTGACACCACCTGTGGCAGGACGGCCTGTAGCCGAGGTCAGGGAACAGTCCACACGTATAGTTTCAGGATAAATAAAAACGTTCAGTGGCTTTATTTTTCCACAGTAACATAACATGCGGGTACACTGTCCCTTTAACAAAATAAATCCTGCTCCACTTTGGGAGAAAAACTGACTAATAACACAGCAGACCTATCTAGCAGGCTGGCTGGCTAAACCAGAACCAAACCATAAGGGTACTTTAAGCAGTCAGTAAACAAATGAATAATCCTTACTTTAGTTGAAGTAGTCTTTGGTGAAATCCCTCTGGCTAAGGGCTCACGCAGCAGTGTGCTTCTCTCTCTCTCTGGCAGCTACTGCCAGTCACATGATCCTTTATCTACCTTGCTGGCTCTCAGGTGTCAGCTAAAGAGTTCTGATTTCCTAACTTCCACCTGAGTTAACCCTTATGAGTGCTGGATGAAGCACTCAAACATATGTCTCCCAGGCGTAACTGATAGGAGTTGACTTCACTCTGTCACAGTTTCCTAATTAGCAATTGGTTCCTATACATTTGATCCACCTCCCTGCGTGCTAACTTAAGGTCCAATGGACCATACCCCCTGGCGAGAAACCTTTTTTGCAGATCGTCTGATTCTCTATGGACATCCTGCTCCTTGGAGCAATTCCGTTTGACCCTCATGAATTGCCCCTTTGGTATTCCTTTAATGAGGGCCCTGGGGTGGCAACTGTCTACTCTTAAATAAGTGTTTTGTGAATTCTCCTTGCGGAAAATATCCGTATGTGTATTCAAAAAGAAATCCACATAAAGTGACAAATCTAAATATTTTACTATGAGCCTCCTTCTGTTTTTCTGGCAATGCGCTGCCCTTCTTTTTTCTCCTGTTCATCCTCTTGGTGGATCTGCATGCCGTCTGGAACCGCATTTGAAACGCACTGAGGATCTGGGAGCTACAACAGTGAGTTACCCCTGTGGGTTTATGTATTCATCAGCTCCAAATGGGACAATATTTGTGCTATATATGTGTGCTAGTGAGCACTAGGTACTAGTCCCTTATCCCCTGCCAGGGATGCTGTACTATTATCCTATACAGTGGAATGGTCCAAGCGGAGATTTATACCTTATGAAAAGGGACTCAATTAGTTTCTGATGCGCTGGTCATCTATATTTTTTCACTATATGAAACATATCGGTCATTTGGTTTTACATGGAGCTAGAGCTCATCAAATCAAGCAATGATTTCAGTTTTAAGGGTACATTGATCAACATCGTAGGCGCTATTCTTGTTTTTAAATGATATATGCTTGATGTCATGTTAGACACTGCCTATGTTGTCCCTAGCAAATGAGCTTACAAAGACCAGAATGCATTGCAGTGGGGTTTAGCAAATCGAAGGCAAGAATAAAACCCGATGAGGTTTTGGATTGTCATTGCTATGATGACCAATTCCATGACATCAAGCGATGATCTGTCCTGTTCAGGGTCAGTTCTCAGTCCTGCATGGTGCACGACCTGACAATTGTAGCAGGAAAAAGATGAAGAAGGAAAGAAAGCCGAGGGCCCTCTATCAATATAATTTTTTACTCGGTCTAGACATCCTCATCGACAATTCAGTGGAAACGAGCGAGAAGTGGTCATTCTGGAGACTATTCCTCCCGTGTATGTGTTGAACCGAGAAGCAAGAGATGTGACTGAGGGGGGTGGTTCTAGGGACAATATAATTCATATACAGGGCTGTAGACGGACACTCACAGAGGTACACAATGGAGACTTTTATAAGGTGAAATTATAACAAGGCTTTATTGTGCCTTTTCCTTAACATCAGGAAACCATCCAAACAAGGGGGAAACAAAGCTTCTATTCACTTGGGAGGGGTTCTAGTGAAATACTATGCAATTCACAACTCCCTTAGTTAAGCATGTCTCCCAGCCCCAAACACATAGCATGAAATGAACAGATATAAAAAGTCTTGTAAATAAAAGTCTTATCTGTTCCTTGTGGTTTGGAGGGAAAATCCTCTCTGTCCCTGGTTCAGCTCCCTTTTCCTCAGGGTATGTCAGCATTCAGGTTTAGAAGTTTCCCCTGTCAGCTCCAGAGATCTGTGTTCTCTTGGTCAGTCTCTCCTGGGAGACTCAAGCACCTCTGCTCTGTCTCCAAAGTTCAGCTCACACGTGAGCTAAGGAGTCTCACTTCCTGACTAAAAAGACAGGCTTTTCTAAGCCATCTAATCAGGCAGGTGGTGTTTGTTAATTGACTACCAGCAGTTAACCACCACACTGCTGGATTAGAGGTACATTACCTGAACAGGGATAACTCCCCTGTTACATACCTCCCCTGTTTGTGGGAAGCTCGGGCATGCAACGGCCAAAGCCCATCCTTCCACTCTCATTCTAGATATCTCTGTGACTTGAATGAGAGTGGATGGAGGAAGAGAACCCTCAGTCCTTTCTCTAGTTTATTCGTGTCTCCTCCTGAAGGTGCTTGAGATCAGCACTCCTCAGTCGCTCGAGGAGGACATTTTCTAAGTATAGTCTTTTTGCTACGTGCGCGGTCATGAGATTTCCCTCGTGTCAGGTGCTCATCTTATTGCAGGCATACTGTATGGCAGCAGTTGCAGAGCGTTTAAAAACAGCCCTTTGAGTTTTCCGCTCTTGAAGCTGTCTCTCTGCCAATTTCCCACTCAATGGGGTTGCTAGTTCAGCCTCTGTGGGGTTAAGTTGCAACTCCACACCCACCTCCAGAGAATGTCCCATCTTTTCAGCTTCATCAGCTAAGGATTCTTCTGGTTTTGATTCAGCATGTGTACCTTCTTTTGTTGCCTGTTGGGTGGCTGAAGGTTTTGCTAGTGCTTGTTTAGGTGGTTCAAATTTTGCAACCTTGTCTTTCAGATGAGCGGTATTCCCAGCTCTCACTGTACCCTTGTCTTCATGGGTTTTTGAGGCTGTGGGATACTGACGCTTAGTCAGGGTCAATACTTGTCCTTGTAGGACTGTAATCTCATCCGCGAGAGAACCCTGTTTTTTGAGTGCGTCTTGCAAGTCTCTTCTCCGGGAATTTATCTGCACGCTTTGCTTTCTCTGAGCTTGCTTCCACATTTTTATTGCATTGTGAAGCACTATGAATTTCTTTGCTCAGGCCACAGTTACTTGTTTTAGTTTCTGGACCTTCTTGTGTTCCCTTTTGTGCCGGGTCACCTGGGTTCTAAGCTTGGCCTCTAGCGATGTTTTGGTGATGCTCAGGGTAGCCTTCAGTTTCTCATGCTGCTTTGCGGGGTCATACTGGGTCATCAGACGTTCCTGCAGCACTTGAATTTCTTTAACAGCCTGCAGATTTTCTTCCTGCAGAGTTCGCTGCTTCTCCTCGAGGTGCGTATGCAGACCTTGCAGTTGGTTCTGAAGTCAGTGCTCTGCTTCAAACTTCTCACCTTCCAAAAGTCTATTTATTTCCTTAAGCTCGTGCAGCTTTTCATTCTTTTCCTTGACTTCGTCTGTCAACTGAAAATTTTCTTCTTTCAGTTTTAAATTTTCTCTTTGTAATCTTGAATTTTCTCCTTTTTCAGTCTCTGTACTATTCAGGGCCTCTTTGCAGTCCTCCTTCCATTTACGCACATCTGCTTTGAGAATGACAGTCTCCTGGCGTGAGACTTCCTTCTCTAGGTTGAGGGTCTGATGCTCCGTCTGAGAGACTTGGAGATCTGTATTAAGATTGACAATCGTTTCTTTAGAAATGTCCAGCTCCTCAGTGAGACTGTGTAGTTCCTTTCTGGAAACTTACAGGTCTGTGCGGCAGCTGTTGGTCTCATGATGTGAGGCATCCAGTGCTCTGCGGAGTGTATGAACCTCTTTCTGAGATACATCCACCTCTATCCAGACACTGTTGACCTCCTGTTGTGAGGCATTCAGCTCTATGCGAAGAGTGTAAACCTCTTGCTGGAAGACTGTCATCTGCTTCAGTGCCTCCTCATACATCCGCTTTAGCGTAGCCACCATTTTATCAGATTGGCTCTGCTTTTCATCCATGGCGGAAATAGTAGCATTTGCAGTATCTAGCTCAGTCTTGAGATCGTCCAATTCTGTCCTGGCTAAAGAGTAAATTGTGAGCACATCTTTTTGTAGCCTCACGTTATTTTTCTGTAGCTCTGTGTAACCATCTTCCTTTTGTTTCAATTGTTCACTGAGCATATCACAGTCATGCCTAGCATTTTTCAGGGCATCTTCAGGGCTGGTCAAGGGATCGTCACTCACTGGTTCTGGCTCCACTTCCCTGGGATGGTTGGTTGAGGGCTCCTCACTGTTGGCACCGGACAGACTTTTCTTTGGGGTACACAACTTCTGCCTTGGGCCCTCTGGATATTCAGTTAACTGCGGGACGAATTCTCCATTTTCTCTAGGCTTCAGGGCAACTCGGTCCCCCTTTTCCTCCACAGGATCTGCGGAAGTGTCTGTTCCTTCCACGGTAAGTGAAGAACCGCTTTTCTTTTTCTTTTTCCGCTTTTTTGTTTTGGATGATTCCATCCCATCCGGAATACTGGGGTCTCCTTCTTTATTTGATACTTTAGCAGCTTCATTATATACGCCAGGCTTTTCTTGCAGTTGCTTTAGCTGACAGAAATATTGGGTGATCTGCTGGTCCCGCTCTTTCTCTTGTCGACCATATTCGTCATCATAGAGGGCGGTCTTTTCTGTTCGTGCCGAGTTCAGGCACCCCCACCATTCTTGGGGTGTTTTGTGGATGTGACTCGGTTCGGGTTCCCCGTAAGAGATGTCTTCCTCTTTATTGGACTGGAAGGGCCACTCTTCCGTGGGGTAGGGTTCATTACAGGAACGCTGCATCTTGTCCCGCATTTTTAGGCTATCAGGTGTAATTTTCTTCCTGACCTCAGGAGACGCTATTGCAGCTGTTGCCACTGTATTTGCTAGAACCCCCAATTGTGGTAGTCCTACAGGTGGGCATATTTTGCTTGTAGAGGTCGTAGCTCTCACAGGCATCTCTGTAGACTTTTTCTTTCTTGGGTAAGTTTTACAATATCAGCAGTATTGTGCATGCATTTTCTCCTATCAGGTGTACAAGATGTGCAGTTGCTAGGTAAAAACATCTGTTTGCTTTACACCATTTACTTGCTAAGTCTAATCTCTTATTAGGTATGCTGAATGTGTAGCTGCTAGGTAAAAGCTTCTGTTTGCTTTACACCATTTACTTGCTAGGTCGAATCCCTCCGCTACAGCAACAGAATTTGGTTTTCTGCTTGAGTTCAGTAATTTTCAGTCTCATCTTTGGGTATTATGGCATTCACACTTCACACTTTGGGTGTCTGTTTTGCTCCCAAGATACATAGGCCGACTTTTTTACTTGCAGAAAAAAAAAACATTCTTTGCAGTGGAATATTTCTTTCACTCCCGGCAGGGTGACTCAACACTCAGCAATTGGCTTTGGAATACCTTTTACACAGTTCAGCAATTACTTTTTCCCCGGTAGGGCAATTTTACACTCGGCATTTGTTTGCTAAAAATTCCCCTGCTTCAGCACAGTCTTGTATCAATTTTCACACTTTTCTGCATATACTCCATTCACAGCTGGTAGTCCTATGCGGTGTGGCAACCTTTATTTGCAAAATCAGTACCGCTCATGGGTCACCATCTGTATTCACTGCTTCAGCAAAACTTTTGAAAACAACAAACACCTGTCCCGTTTTAAGGGCTGACTCACTTCTTGAACTCTGACTATGGCTGGAAGGCAAAACCCCTATTTCAATGACCATATTACACTTTGTGATAGGCAAATAAGGTTTAGCTGCTTCAGCAGTCTCTCTCCTCTTGGGATTGGGGAAAAGAGTCCATCTGTGGTTTCAGTGCAGTGTAAGTATCCTGCCTGGGTGTGAAAAAAAATACTGGTGTATATAGCGCTAAAAATTTGTAAAATAAAGTGATAACAGTGATACTACCCTACCAAAAGTACATATAACATAGGCTGCCAGGTGACACTAACCCCAAGACACAGTTAGTAAAGAAAACCAAACATATACAATACAGACCGGCGCCGTAATAGTCCAAAAGGTGAAGTAAAGTCCAATGATGACAGTGTCTCTTTAACTTCTATTTGCAGAAATGCTGGGATGCTCCAAATTTCTTATTGATGTCACTCCACATGTATATCAGGGAGAAAAACAAAGAAATCTCATCATAGTGCAACACAGCTGATACTATTAACTAGAGTGTACACAACAAGACATACAAACAAGACAAACACTACATAAAACAAGTAAGGCTGACTGAAATTAAATGAGAATTTATTAACACATAAATGATGAGGCAGATGCGGGATCCGGTTAACAAAAACCAGAATCCTACTTACAGGACTGCCACAGATCATACGCAGGGGTTTGAGATGTGTCTTGTCTTTGCTGCTGCTCCGTCGGAACACGTGACCTCCCAGGGGTTCTTCCCTTTGGCGACCGGAACCGCGTCACTCTCCGCGACACCAGGGCTTCCGGGGGCTGGAGCCCTCTCTTTCTCAGCAACTACCGCCGAATTCGCCGCTCTGGGAGCACCAGACAAGCACCAAAAACGTCCTCTGCTTGTAGAATCTGTGTCTCACGTCCTGCCAAGTCTCTGCCACACTGCACAATAAAATCTACCAAACGGCCCAACGCGTTTCGTGCGCATGCGCACTTCTTCAGGGGTACTCAAACCCCTGCGTATGATCTGTGGCAGTCCTGTAAGTAGGATTCTGGTTTTTGTTAACCGGATCCCGCATCTGCCTCATCATTTATGTGTTAATAAATTCTCATTTTATTTCAGTCAGCCTTACTTGTTTTATGTAGTGTTTGTCTTGTTTGTATGTCTTGTTGTGTACACTCTAGTTAATAGTATCAGCTGTGTTGCACTATGATGTGATTTCTTTGTTTTTCTCCTTGATATACATGTGGAGTGACATCAATAAGAAATTTGGAGCATCCCAGCATTTCTGCAAATAGAAGTTCCTGCCTGGGTGTGTATCACTTTAACTCTGATCTCTGCTGCATGAGATTTTTTTTTTTTTTTAAGTTGCTCAGACTGTTTGTAGGCAAAAAGCATAAAAAAAAATTTCACAGAAAAAATCTCCGGTCCTTTTTAACTTCAAAGACCCCCTCTCGTCCCACTTCGGACACCATATGTAGACGGACGCTCACAGAGGTACACAATGGAGACTTTTATAAGGTTAAATTATAACAAGGCTTTATTGTGCCTTTTCCTTAACATCAGGAAACCATCCAAACAAGGGGGAAACAAAGCTTCTATTCACTTGGGAGGGGTTCTAGTGAAATACTATGCAATTCACAACTCCCTTAGTTAAGCATGTCTCCCAGCCCCAAACACATAGCATGAAATGAACAGATATAAAAGTCTTGTAAATAAAAGTCTTATCTGTTCCTTGTGGTTTGGAGGGAAAATCTTCTCTGTCCCTGGTTCAGCTCCCCTTTCCTCAGGGTATGTCAGCATTCAGGTTTAGAAGTTTCCCCTGTCAGCTCAGGAGATCTGTGTTCTCTTGGTCAGTCTCTCCTGGGAGACTCAAGAACCTCTGCTCTGTCTCCAAAGTTCAGCTCACACGTGAGCTAAGGAGTCTCACTTCCTGACTCAAAAGACAGGCTTTTCTAAGCCATCTAATCAGGCAGGTGGTGTTTGTTAATTGACTACCAGCAGTTAACCACCACACTGCTGGATTAGAGGTACATTACCTGAACAGGGATAACTCCCCTGTTACAAGGGCCATAACCCATTATGGGCCCCATTCACTAAGTGGTGCGAAACCATATGGCACCTTTTAGGTTATTAATTTAAAGCTGCAAGACGTTTTACAGATTAGCCCAGATTTACCAATAGGTGTTAAAGTCTCAACAGTGATATGTTCGTATTCCCTGTGCCTTTCCTTCCTCTGAGGAACCAAATCATAAAAGCAAACTCGTCTCCCTCCAAATGGTGAAGTCCATGAGTGTGCTAAACCTGTGAGCTATTGAGACCTAGAGGTGACAATCGTGTTGCCCTTTTTGTTTGCTTTGTTCCCCAATACGGAAGTCCTGAATCCTAGAGGTTGCAGACTCCATATTCTATTTCCCATATCCTATTTTCATACAGTCAAGTCCTGAGGGCGACAGGCTCTATAACCATGGCTTAGACCGGAGATCCTACAGATAACAGACTTTGTAGAGCTGTGAGTTCCCCTAAGCCAACAGCAAAAAAGATACCTCTCTCTGAATTCCTTCACTCATACCCAAAAGGTGACATTCTGCTCTGCTTCCAGCCCAAACAGTTTACCAACTGTTATAACACATCATATGGAATATAAAGGTTATCACAATGTCTGCAGCATTTTATTTCAAGGTAACACATACTAGAATGTTCAATTAGCAAATGCTGAATACAAATATACACATGTTTAGGTAGAATGACAGGAGTCATTTTAGGATTTAGAGCCCCAGTGCCGGAACGCCAGGTGACAAAGACTCTGGGTCAAATGCAGTCCAATTCGTGTGTAAAGTATAGTGAGATTTGAAGAGGCAGAGGCCCCAGCATGGGGTCGTAGGCTCCTTAAGGTCTTTCGACGTCCGGATTGACGTGAGCTGGGTGGTCGGCTAACCCCCCCTTCCCCCTCGGAGTGGGGAAGGCTGCTTGTCCCCTCCCATGCAGGGGGAGGGGAGAAAGGGTGGGTCCTCAGGGGAGAGAGACAGAGCTAACGGAATTCCCACCCACCCATCCCCAATGTTTTACTATTGTATTGAGTTGTTGGATTGTTATATTAACATGATTTTTGTATCAAACAGGAGCAGTTTGTTTCCTCGTCACAGCGGAACTGCCGCGCCAGCCAAGTTCAGGAGACGGCGAACAGGTGAGGACTTTAGGGTCCGCCTGTCAGCTGGAGCCCCTAGAACAGCTCGGCAGGCTGGAGGCGCCGGCTTTAGGGCCGGGCCGGCCTATGCACAATCAACGCTGGTAAAAGGCTGTGCGCCAGCTTTAGGGCTGGGCCTAAGCTGAAAGGGGCGGGAGGTGGAGGGAATGGAGCCCAACATTGGCTGATGAGGATCTCCCCCTCCCATTTTACAGTGCTTTGGGCAGGGGGAGGGAGCCAATTGCTGGCCGCTGGGCAAGGATCTCCCCCCATTTTGCATGGAGCATGCTGGGCTGGTGGGCAGGCTGGTAGGATTTTTTTTTTTCAACTTTCAATTTTTATTGGAAAGTACAATTACAACCAATATTCCACAGCCCATTGTTACATTTCCAATTTTGTCAAACTACATGTAGTGACACAATTAGACGTGACTACTTGACACAGGACAAACAAGACCAGACAGACTTGACAGGGAGACAGGGATAGAGGGTAGGCGGGGGGGAGGTGGTATGTTTCCAGGCTCTGGAGAGGATGTGAAGTTTTGTCGTGTTCGAGATTTCTCGGCCTTCGTTACGAATTCTAACTTTGACTGGCTTTACAAGGATTCTATTACCCTTCGGATCATTATTCTCCTCATAACTATGGCTACCGGGCAGTCTGATAGCTGTGCGTCACTATGTCGTATTGTCTAATCTGTCCATAAAGGAGAACGTATTTGGTTTCATTAATGCAAGATTGAGGCGGCATCCACTCCTGGGGTTTCTTCCTGGGTCAACCATGGATCCCAAACTTTTAGAAAATTTGTGCCGGAGTCATTAACTAAACTCGTTCATTGTTCCATCCGGCAAACATGTCAAATTCTGTTTCTGATCTTAGGAATAATTGGTAACTCCTGCTGTTTCCATAACGCTGCAATCTCACATCTCGTGGCGGTAGCAAAGTGCGCGATTAATTTATGCGATGCATTTGACAGACCCTGGATCCGCCTGCCCAATAGGAACAGCCACGGGTCCAGGGGGATCTCCAAATCGAGAATCCGCTGAATCCAATCTCTGATTTTTTCCCAAATAGGGGCCACTTTAGTGCAAGACCACAGCATATGTCGGAGATCTGCTGCCTCCCCGCACTGTTTAGGGCAGAGAGGAGAGTAGCCTTTTACAAATTTCGCTAAGCGCGTCGTAGTATAATACCACCTCATTAGGACTTTATATGCGTTCTCCTTTATTGTGGTGCAGATTGAGCTTTTTGCCGCCGCCTGAATAATTCTGTCCCATTCGTCGTCCTCTAAAGTCTCTCCTAGGTCAGATTCCCACTGCCTCATGTAACTCAGTCTATTGTCATTGGGCGACTTCTGGCAGATCACTTCCCTGTACATTCTAGACGTGAGTCCCCTAGTGTCCGTATCTCTAGAACACAGCTGCTCAAAATTTGTTCGTGCCGGTCGTATTGGCGTTTTGTTGTAGAAATCCCTGATCTGGAGGTACCTAAAAAATTCGCTATTTGGTATATTCTTAGAAGATTTAATTTGTTCAAATGTTTGTATGGTCTTTATGCCCTCCAGATCTTTTAGGCGGGAGAATCCCTTCTGAGTCCAAATTAAGACATTTTTGCTATTCAGGCCCGGAGCGAAGTCTGGGTTGCCCATTATTGGTGTCATTAATGACGCTTTGGTTGTCAGGTTACATTTAAGCTTCGTGGCCTCCCAGACTTTTAACGAATTGACCATGGTCTGTAGCGGGTTGTTCATCTTGCGTACCCCTTCTCTGGGTAGCCAGATAAAATTTCGGATTTCAATTGGTGCACAACATCTCTTTTCCAACTCGACCCATCTCCGAAGGCTTTTGTCTGTGTGCCATTGGAAAATCTGCCCTAATTGGGCTGCTTTGTAGTAGGCCTGCAAGCAAGGCACCGCTAACCCTCCGCATAGTGTGGGACGTTTTAAAATCCCTTTATTAATTCGTGGGTTTTTCCCATTCCAAATAAATTTCATAATTTTTGACTGGAGGGAGAGGATGTCCGCCTGTACCAATGGGATAGGGAGACTCTGGAAAAGATATAGCATCTTTGGGAGGAGGTTCATTTTCACGCTATGTATCCTCCCAATCCATGAGATATTCCCCTTCATCCAGGTTCGGAGATCCTCCCCCAGTGTCTTTATGATCTTGGGGAAATTTGCTTTATATAAAGTTTTGTATTCTCTCGTGAGATATATCCCTAAATATTTGATCGCAGAGGGTTGCCATTTAAACTGAAAATTGAGGTCAATCAGTTTTTCGGTTTCTTTTGGTAAATTAATATTGAGGGCTTCTGATTTTGACTGATTGATCTTAAATCCCGAAATTTGGTTAAATTTGCCCAGTATGTTGAATATATTTGGGAGAGATGTGAGAGGTTTGGTTATTGTGAGAATGACATCGTCCGCATAAAGCGCGGCTTTGTGCATTTGGTCTCCCAATGGGATACCAGAGATATCTGGGTTAAGTCTGATGTGTGCCACCAAAGGCTCTATACATAAGGCGAACAGTAATGGCGACAGCGGGCATCCTTGATGTGTTCCGCTTTTGATTTCATCCCACGTTCCCCCTGGACGATTGGAGAGGAGGCCAGCCACCCAAAGGCGGTGATCTCGTCGTGGAGGCGGCGTTGCAGAGACGACGAGAACTCTATTGTCTTATGTCTTGTTTATTGTGTGTTGTGTCCCCCCAAGTGTTCCCTTCTGTGTGCTCCCCCTTGTGTTTTTCTATAGGTGGCGAAGAGAGGTACCGCAGTACAAGAAGAAGAAGCGTCCGAGAACATGGCCCAAAGGTAGTTCGCAGAACCAGACACCGACAGCAAGACCATCTTACGCTCTTAAATGAGTAAGGAACTCAGGCTAGTATCACATAATACTAAAGGGTTTAACAGCCCAGCTAAGCGCAGAATAGCCTTCCGAGATTATAAGCGTAAGGGGGCAGAAATTCTGTTTCTGCAAGAAACACACTTCTCTCAAGACAACTACCCAAAATTTCTGGATAGGGATTTCCCAACACATTTTCTGTCCTCCGCAAAGGTGAAAAAGAAAGGGGTGGCCATAATAATACATAAAAGGATACCGTTCGTACCCGATAAGACTTTCAAAGATAAAGAGGGAAGATTCCTTATAGTCAGAGGTGCAATCCAAGGGTTTCCAATCACCCTAGCAACAATCTATGCCCCCAACGAGACGGCCCCAGGTTTTTTTTCTACCTTCTTTGGGAAACTTAACAAGGTGGCCAGAGGCAACATTATTGTCGCTGGGGACCTGAATAGGGCACTACGGACGGACCTTGACAGATGCTCATCCACACAGATCTGACATACTATCAATTAAAAAAGGGCTACGTGACTGCCAACTACTTGACATATGGAGGGAACAGCACCAGAGACTGCGTGAATACACTTTCTACTCACACCCACATGAATCATATAGTAGGATAGATTACTTCCTTGTATCCAATAGAATGGTCCCTGGGGTCTCTCACACCGAGATCCATGATATTTCATGGTCCGACCATGCATTCATAGAGCTGCGGTGCACACTTATCCCACTAAACAGACCCAGAGCGAACTGGAAGCTAAATGAACTCTTGTTGAAAATCCCAGCCCTACAATTGGAAATAGGGGAAAGGATCACTCAATACTTTGAGGAGAATGAGGGGAGTGTGACTACCCATTCCACTCTGTGGGAGGCCCATAAGGCTACCCTCAGGGGGGTCATTATAAATCTGGCCGCTAAGAGGAAAAGAGAGCGGGAAAGTAAAATTTTGAAATTAGAGGATCAGCTAGCGGAGCTTTCCTCCTTACATCAGAAAAATAAAAATGCCCACACATTAACCCAAATAATAGCTACTAAAAATAGCCTTAATCTTCTCCTCTCCGCTCAGGCTGAGAAGGAATTGACCTGGTCCAAACGGAAATTCTATGAAAAAGCTAACAAGCCGGACACACTACTTGCCAATAAGCTAAAAAACAAGCTTCCAAATTATCACATTCACGCAATTCGAAACCAGGGCGGGGACCTTACCTCCATCCCAGCGAACATAGCAGGGGAATTCAAAAAATATTATGAAATATTATACAACGGAGATAAGGTAACCCACACCCCAAAAACAAAGGAAGAGTTACGGACCTTCTTAAAAGAGGCGCAATTACCCATTTTGAAGAGATGCGAAAGGGAGGCACTCCAGTCGGACTTCACGATGGAGGCACTCTCTGGGGTCATCAAAGCATTAAAACCAGCTAAAGCCCCAGGCCCAGATGGCTTCTCAAATTTATATTACAAGAAATATTTAAAAATTCTTGCCCCCCACATGTTGAAATTATTCAACGAAATTTTAGCAGGGGCCTCATTCCCAGCACAAATGCTCCAAGCCTCAATTTCGGTGATCCATAAACCCGGAAAGGACCCGGCAGACTGCAAGAGCTACCGGCCCATTTCACTGATTAACTCGGACCTTAAAATATACTCTAAACTCATAGCCAACAGGGTGGGTAGTGTCCTTCCCGGTTTGATACACACGGATCAAGTAGGGTTTATCGGAGGTAGACAAGCGGCAGATAACACCAGGAGAATTATAGATTTGATTGATCTGGCCCAAAAAGAAAAACTACAATCCATGGTGTTAAGTCTGGACGCTGAGAAAGCCTTTGATAGAATAGACTGGCCCTACCTTTCGGAAATATTGAGAGCATTTGGCTTTGTGGGACGCCTCCTGCAGGCCATCCTGGCGCTGTATAAAAATCCATCAGCAAGAGTGAGATATCAAGGCTTCCCCTCAGAACAGTTTGAAATCAAAGGCTGGTAGGATTTTAACAGCGGATGTTAAAATAAAGCTGTGACCTTTTCTTCCAACATTGTGTGGTCTCCGTTATTTGGTTTAGCGTCACAAAGGAGGGGTGGCGCATAAAGCCTTTAAGAGGAATAGGTCAGGCAGCGATATGGAGAAATGGCAACTCAGAATTTGCTGATGCATACAAAGGTCCTAGAAATAACAATGAATCGAACAGTCTGAACTAATGTCTCAAAACACAAGGCTGCTACCCGCAACTATGACAGAAAGAATGGTGCAGATAGCAACAATGTTATTTCAGTCCAGTGTCTTTCTTAGCCATTACATACTTTAATACTGAGTTATGCGTGTCAGAGAAATCTGTTTTTTCTCTCTTACATGTTGTCACGCTGCGCTCACCACAAACAGGAATGAAGACCGTTGGGCTGAGGTGAGGATGGAAAGACACCGACCCACAACCACGCAGTCCTGTCCGAAATGCGTACTTCAAGTCGTACAGCGTAGTAGGGTAGGAGAGGTCAGGGTGATCAGGGTACTTGCCGTAGTTCTGGGGTGGAGAGTGGAGGATGGTAGATTTCCGTAGCCAATGGAGAGAACAGACAGGAAAAGGCTAAGCAGGGATCAAGACACAATGAAACAGCAGCAGTGAGCACAATGCATAAACAGGAGTTTATGCTCAGCAAGGAATGACAGACAGGGGTAGGTATATAAGGAGGAAGGATCCAATTACCTTGCAGGGGTGTGATCCGGTCCTCCAATGGCGTCAGGGAGGTATAATCTGAAACAGCCTTCCCTGGTAATTAATGTGGTTGCCAGGCAACCTGCGCGTGCGCGATGCGCGATGTGCGGAGCGCTGACGTCACGCGGACGTGCGGACGAGATTTCTCCCCGTGGGAGATGCAGACGGCTCCCTTCAGAGCATGCGCGCACCGGCTTGGCAGTGCGCTGGCGCGTGGGTCTGCCGTGTGACGCGTCAGCCGGGCGGTTTCCGGCAGGGGTTGCGGCGGCTGTTACACATGTACAGGAAGTCCTCGCTATCCAACGTTTCACTTTACAATGAATGGCATATCCAACGCTTTACAATGCAACCCTGTGGGCCATTTTTCGACGCCTGAATGTGTTATCCAACGTTCACCGACACTGCTTAACATTGGACTCACTTTACAACAGTTTCACTATCCAACGCTACTTCCAGAACGGATTCCATTGGATAACCGAGGACTGTCTTTAGTGAGGAAGAATTAGCCAAAGCCCCGGAACTCCCCAATGACTCCACACAACTTCCCTTACACCAGGTCCACTCTAAACCAAAGAGTTGGCAGGTACCTGCTGGGTGCAGTGTGGGTGATTGTTACAAATGCAACTGCAGAGCCCAGGAGATGGGACCAACATCGGGCACCTCTGAGCCAGCATCAGGGAGAAAGAAAAGTGCACACAGCACATACTGTACTGGCAACTAAAGTGGGAAGGGGGCACCTAGCGCCCGCTCTGCTCCGCCATCCATCCGCAAATACTGAGAGAGTTCAATAAAAACACAATGTGGCGCAGAAAACCTACGCTTTTTGTTGACGCCTCCATTACACATTGGATAAGTGCAGCCACTGAAATGTATTTGCAGAGCGCATACACAGGCACATACAGTATTTGGGTTAATTTAATATGTAAAGCTCAGTATGTTCAGCCAGATCTGTGCAAATATGCAGCAATCTTTTAATGAGCCATTTTATTTG
>NC_134503.1:16177751-16189193 GCF_040206685.1 Ascaphus truei
GGGGGCGTATTTGCGCACCATTCCTGTTGTGCCGCCATTTTGAATTTCCGTTCTAATCACTTCACTACCACCAGAAGGAATCTCTGATATTCCCCAACACTCAAACAAGTGTCATCTCCAGTCAGCGCAACCCTGAGGCACTCTTATTTATACTTGATGAAGGTCTGAACGCACAGTATATACAAATCTCCAGTGTGTCAATAAATAGCTCTAAAGAGTGTTCTTACGGGGGACCGGGTACTTTTTAAACCCTTCATATATTACCGGGATCACTCATTAGGCAGGACAAGATGGTAAAAACAAATTGCGTTTATTTTGGTAAACCCACGTACAAGAAGAAGAAATACACAAGGAACCGTTAAAAATACACTTACTGGGGGGAAAATATATAGGCTTTCCTAGGTGCAGGGCGCCCGCTTGGATGAGCTTACCCTGACCGGGATATACCCCCGGTTATCCTGGTCCTCTTTTCGGCTTCAATTCCTAACCGCGACCGCTCCGTTCTATTCTGAGAATTTGGGCGCAAAAGACAGGACTCTGCGAGGCAAACTTTTCAGGCTTCAAAACAAAGCTGGTTGCTCTGCTATCTCGAACAGAGCATCTTTGAACAGCACGCCGAAGCTTCACCGACTCTCTTGGTTAGCACCTTGCATACACTCCGCTGGGCTATCCCCAGAACGGAGGGGGAAGGAGCAGCCAATCGGAGCATGGAAAGTCCTCCCTGTCAGCCAATAGAAAGAGGGAGTAGGCGTGCCCAGCAGGCTCGAAAAGCTGGGTGAGCGGGAAATATGATTTTAGCCAAAGGGAGAGACGACTCTATGGCTAACTCATTGCCAATTGCGGGGCCGGCTCCACCAAGTGTGTAAGCTACAAAAGGTGTCCCCACGGGGTGCCCTTGTAGTTCAGACCACCAAACGTTTTCACACCTCTGGACATCCTCTCCCCTTTGAACTGCGGGCTCTATGCAGACTTGCTGGCACCTTAACTGGATGTCGGGCAACCTGCATAGAGCCTTATAAGAAATGTATGAAACATAATAAAACATACTTAGACTCATGACTGTAAAGGACTTAGGACTGGGATATCGGGGCTCGAAACTCAGGAGTCTGGGGGACGTTGGACAGCCCCGGTGTAATTCTACTCACGTACCGGCAAATAGTGCCTGCACGCCGGGTAGAATGAAGGTACCGCCGGTAGCTCCGGACCCCCAACTCCTGCAAACAAAATTATTACATTCTTACCCAAATATCCCACCTAAACCTTATACACAGCAAGTTCCATGAGTCTAGGGTAAAGGGAACATGGAAAGTGGAAAAGCAGGGACACTAACTTTACAAGTACATATACCTGGCTCTTGGCTTATAGTGCTGGCTAGCTGCCAGGGACTCATGGGACCCAAGGGCAACCGGAGGACTTAACCTTTATTATGAAGCCTGGTTACCCTTGCCCGTCACTTACATTCATTTACAGAATTAACCTCAAGAGCTGACAAGGGCTGAAGTGCCCTTGACATACGGTTCTAGGGGCAGCCAGACGGATCTTGTCTTTATTAATGGAGGCTTGATACATCCCACCGTCACAAGTGTTGCCAAGAAATGTTTTGAAACTATCAAGGTCATTTTTCCCTCCCAGCTACAATAATGCAGATTCCATGCTAAATTTCTCTTATACTGTACTATATAGCGACTTTGCTCGATTATAAAGCGACATTTTTTTAAAATAAAGTTAAGTACAAAGTCGCCTTATAATAATTCGGACACCGTCCACTTTGCGAGCCAATCAGCAGCCGGATGGATGAGATAGAAGAGTAAAACGGAAGAAGGAGAAGAGGGAGAGAGAGAGAAAGAGAGACACGGTGAGAGAGAGAGAGACATGGTGAGAGAGAGAGACACGGTGAGAGAGAGAGAGAGACACACACAGTGAGAGAGAGAGACACGGTGAGAGAGAGAGACACGGTGAGAGAGAGAGAGAGAGACACCGTGAGAGAGAGAGACACACACACAGAGAGAGGGAAAGAGACAGAGACACAGAGAGAGTGTGTGTGTGTGTGTGTAAACTTCTTTCTTTTTAGCTAGTACAGAAATGAGGTCGCCTAATATTCAGAGTCATCCTATAATTTCATATTCATAGGTCTTCCTATAATCGGGAAAATACGGTACTTGACAATCCAGCCACTGCTACATTTAATAATTAGTTGATCTTTTAAGAAATATTAAAAAAAAAAACACGATCTGTTCCAACGATCTGGGACAATGTAGTGGCCTTGCTGGGACTCGAAACCCCACTTTTCCCTATGCACCCCAGTTGTACATACAGCCACCCTATGGACAGTCCCCTGAACATTCTTCTTTCCCTGCCTGTAATATTGCACGGCTCTATTCACATGACCCTTGCCTAACAACATGTCGGGAGGCAGAAGACTTGCATTTGACCGCCTGCTTCATCGTGTCCAATACCCCCAAGCTTTCGCACAGAAGGGAGAGGGGGGGGGGGGGTAAGGACAGAGAAGGGAACACATCCATCTGCTTTGCAGCCCGGGGCCCAAACAAAGCAGCAGCCAAAACAATGCGAGGAAATGCTTCAAAGTTGGAATTCCTCCTGCAGCTCTAGGTGGGGGGAGCAAGGAGAAGCTGCAGCATTTCTTGTTGGTGACGACATACATTAATCCCCAATGAGCTGCGAGCCAGTCCCGGATAATCACAGCTTTAGCTCGCCTCCGCTACAAAAGAAGTGTTGAAGCTCTCTACTGGAAAGTCCTACAAAGTGCCAAGGCCTTCATGCAGCCAAGGAATAATACACACACACACTATGTATTTCAGAATGTTGGTCGGTCTGCGTGTCTCATTGTGCACGCTCAAACTATAAGACCTAGAAGAACCAAACTTGGAAGGATTACTTTATGTATCTGAATAATGGGAACGGTCAGGGTTTGGATCCTTTCGAACACTCCAAGGGGGGCGCTGCTAGGGATGTTCGCTTCCATGTGGGTTCACCTGGTGGGCTATATATCTGGCATGTGACATCATATTGAGAGCCAGATAGCTATAACGTTTACACAGAAAGTAGATGGAGACAAAGTGGGGAAGTCCGTTGGCACGTGGAGGAGAAAGTAAGTAGTAGTAAGAATGCTGAAGAGGAGGAGAGAGGCGGAAGGAATTGGGGGACATCATAAAAGGTATTAAAAGAAAGTGATGGGAGGGGGGGGGAGATGAGGGAGGTTGGGGGGAGAAGGGAGAGATGAAGGGGGGAGAGATGGGGTAGGGGAGATGAGAGGAGAAGGGGGGAGAGAAGAGGGGGGGTGAGATGAGAAGGGGGTAGGGGAGATGGGAGGAGGGGGAGATGAGTGAGGAGGGAGAGAAGGGGGTAGGGGAGATATGAGGTTGGTTTCTTAGAATTCCTGAGCAATGCCGGGTACTTTTGACTACAATCCAATAAAACAAACTCACCTGACTAGCACATTCTCTACCATTGAATGTTCTAGTACAGTATATACACAGATGTTAGTACTCCCGACATACACAAGGCGCCAGTGCGAGGAGCGGGGATTGTTCTGAATCAGCTGCGTGCAAAAAGGGGGCGGGGCCAACACATCATTGTAACGTCTGCTACATGTGTATGTGAATGCATCATCCAGTTATGTGCATTAACTCAGACTGTTCATCAAGTGGCAGATCAGCACGGCCCTTTCCTAGAAGTTGTAGACTTTGTACAATAAAGACAGAACACCCAGGAGAAGCGCTCCTGGGAATTTCCTGCTCTTTTGTCACCTTTTAATTTCTCATAACTCTACTGCCTGCACGTACAGAACCATCACAGCCAGCCAGACACTAATCCCTAATCACAAATGTGAGTCACCTAGGTCTACAAGTGAGAAGATTGTATCCAATACCAAACTGTCCTATGCTGCAGCATTTAATCCATGTGTTCAGTGGTAACGTGGTCCAGTTACACATGGTCCTTCTGTTGCGGTGTCTTCCAGCTCTGGAGAGAACGCTCTGTGTAACCCTCAGCTCCCAGTACAGTCAACACATTGCTTCTTATCTTTAGAAACGGGTTTGTGAGCCTCATGTGAAGAAATTCCCTCATATCCTGCAGCAGAGAGAGAGAAAAACAGGAACACACAACGGCCTGGAACCTAAAACCATCCCTTGTGTGGTGTGGCTTGTCATCTAGGGCCGGAGAGAGAGTCCCAACCACAACCAGAAGCCGGGGGAGTTATGTCAAGCAGAGGTTGTATTAGACAAATGTGGGCCCCAGACAGAACTCTGTGGGGAAACCGACGCTCAATATCTAAAGATGCAGCTACCCTTGATCTTTTATGAACTGGAAATTGTAATACTTTGTGTCTTGTTGTAGCCGGTTGAAAATTAAAAATTAATAAACACACTATCCCTGCAAGTTCTAACCCCAGAACCCACAACATCATAAGGAGTGCTACCGAGCGTGGCCAAATGTAAACAACCAAAGACAAAAATACCCAATGCAGGTTTTTCCATGTCCATGTGCAGGACAGGTCCCCTGGGGTCATTCTCCCTCCAGCAGAGGTAAATGAGAAGTGTCACAGGTAGTGTTAGGTAGGACCTGCATACTGGTCATGCCGTGACGTGGCTGCAGGCTTATAATGCTTTGGCCAAAGGGTTTAACTAAATGACCCTTACTCATGAGAACACTAACATTGAAGTATTTAACTATGTATTTTGTCACATTGGATGTAGCATTGAGTATTTTTGTCTTTGGTTGTAGCCACTGCCAGCCTCATATTGCAAGACCAGTAACCATCTCTTGCCATGCACTTTAACTCAGGTTGTGAGGCTGAAAAAGCTGTGCAAAGTGGCTGGTATAAGCTTCTAGGGGTCCATGTTAAAAGGGACAAGAAGCAAAAGATTACACACATTAACTGCGAGTGCTCATTTGCATGCCATTACCCAGAATTCCTGGCTGCACTGGAAGCATTGAGAGATAATGGGGAATGGCAGGCTTGTGGACTTTCCAGACGTGAATGTAGCTCATTAGCGGTGTTTTTATTTGCCAATACTACAGCAGTTTACCCGTTTGAAACTTCTTTCCCTTTATTGCAACTTCTGTGTTTGTTGTACCCATCTGTTTTCAGAGCATCAAAATGGGGTTTGCAAAAATAAAAGTATACTTAGGCAAAATATAAACTTAACAAGATTACAGCAATATTAAAATAACCACAATGTAGAAATAAGAATTATAAGACCTGACACAGTTACGTGACTGGCACTGCTCTGTACAAACCCCTTTTGCCAAGGCTTGAAGTCTTCACAGAATGTATCCCACGTCACATCCTAAAATCAGATTTATACATTTACTTTTGGCACTTTTACAATAACTGGTTTCATGCAGTCTTTCCTTAGTTTATTGGTTGTAGACGTTAAGAGAAAGATGGCAACTTACCCTGTATAACGTACCCCGGTATACTTTTGTGTTGGTATTGCTTGCGTCCTTTGTTACTTTTCTGTAAATTATTTTCATGGATTTTCATTGGAATTTCATCCAAAATGGGGACAGCGTGTGTAGCAGACCATGCTACCTTAATTCAGTATTTCTCAATTACGATGCCATATCACCCAGGGATATCTCAGGCTAACGTGATGATGGTGTGGGCGGAACTAGTGACTGGTGGGCGCCGATGCTAGTTAATAAAGAAGTAAAAAAAGGCCCCTCTAATCCACCGCCAGGGCCCTACCTGTAGAGCGGGGCCTTATCCAGTGGCGGTGAAGGCAGCCCATGCAGGTGGCTACTGCAAAACTTGGACCAGACTTCTCGTTTGGACCGCCCAGTAAGGACCCACACCACTGGTGGGGCGCCGGGAGGGCTGAAGAACAGCAGGAACGCTTCTAAAATAAGTGTCGGAAGGGCGTTCTGGCGCGTGGGAGGATGGGCCCCTGAAGGTTGTGGGCCCTGGTGCTGCCAAACCTGCTGGACCAGCAGTACTTCCGCCGCTGCCTTATGGGTTGGGTTCCTCGTGGGACAACAAAGTTATAATCATCACACCGACTGTGAATGAATCTCACATTTTATATTTGAATTCCATTCTAAACCTATTTATAGGGACTTTAGCGAGTCTAACATTTAATAAGTTTGATGGGTCATTGAGTTTTATGGTTGAATCAAAAGGTTGTGAAACACAGCCTTAAATACATCTGCAACTGTCCTCATACATCGGTAACTGCCCTCATACATCTGTAACTGCCCTCATACATCGGTAACTGCCCTCATACATCTGTAACTGTCCTCATACATCTGTAACTGTCCTCATACATCTGTAACTGCCCTCATACATCGGTTACTGTCCTCATACATCGGTTACTGCCCTCATACATCTGTAACTGCCCTCATACATCTGTAACTGCCCTCATACATCGGTAACTGCCCTCATACATCTGTAACTGCCCTCATACATCTGTAACTGCCCTCATACATCGGTTACTGCCCTCATACATCTGTAACTGTCCTCATACATCTGTAACTGCCCTCATACATCTGTAACTGCCCTCATACATCGGTTACTGCCCTCATACATCTGTAACTGCCCTCATACATCTGTAACTGCCCTCATACATCTGTAACTGCCCTCATACATCGGTAACTGCCCTCATACATCGGTAACTGCCCTCATACATCGGTAACTGCCCTCATACATCGGTAACTGCCCTCATACATCGGTTACTGCCCTCATACATCGGTAACTGCCCTCATACATCGGTAACTGCCCTCATACATCGGTTACTGCCCTCATACATCGGTAACTGCCCTCATACATCGGTTACTGCCCTCATACATCGGTAACTGCCCTCATACATCGGTTACTGCCCTCATACATCGGTAACTGCCCTCATACATCGGTAACTGCCCTCATACATCGGTTACTGCCCTCATACATCGGTAACTGCCCTCCATTAGGGTCTCTCTAACTTCTACACCCACCTGAAAACACACCTATTCAATGAAGCGTTGGATGACCACAAAGTAACTACAGTATGCGCTTACACACACCACTTCAATCAAATTGACTCCTACTGTTCGTTTGTTTACCCACAAGCCAATTAAATTGTAAGCTCTTCAGGCTAGGGACTATTATCTAGCAATGTTACATTTATAACACGATACACTTATTCCTTCTGTATTGTTACATGGCCTGCATTGTAATGTTTGTAAAAATTGTCAAACGCTGTGTACTTGCTTGGCGCTATAAAAATACACACACACACACACACACACACACACACACACACACACACACACACACCAGCTTTGGGTGGCAGTGTATTGCTGCCCCCAAGTGATATATAAATAAGACAGAGCACAACTTGTTACCTGCTTTAATGTTATTGGGGGGAAGGGGGTGTAACTAACTTGGGGGAGGTGTCTTACTATTTAGAACAGAGGTTCTCAACTCCAGTTCTCAAGACCGCCCCCAACAGGTCAGGTTTTAAGGATATCCCAGTGTGCTGAAGCTGGGATAATCCTGAAAACCTGACCTGTTGGGAGGGGGAGAACCCAAGGCTTAGAACACTACCTGCCCGGTGAGAGAACCACTCCCAAAACTGCCTTACTCAAATGTACCCTCGTGCACTAAATAGATGGACAACTCTTTATTGCAGGATTCATTGTGTGCTCAAAATGCTATATAAATAATATACTGTATATAAAAGGACGTCTGAGGGGCAAATTTTTTTTTTTTGGGGGGGGGGGGGAATAGAAGCTGGGCTTGAATAAGGGCTACAGTACATGTAAGAGAATCTTTGTAACTGAAGGCTGAAATACCAAAATTTATAAAAAGGACCCCATAAGTCTATACACAGTCCTCGTTTTACAACGCTTCGCTTTACAGCGAATGGCTTATCCAACGCTATGCAATGCATACCTATATTCATTTTTACAACGCCAAAATGGCTTATCCAACACTCTTACGACGCGTTGCAACGTTGTGTATGTGTGTATATATTACACATTCACATAAACAACGTTGCAAAGCGTCGTAAGAGCGTATATATATAATATTATACTATATAATATTATACTATATAATATATTATTTATTATGTTATATTATATATATATATAATACAGTATATACACTATATAATTTATGTGTGTGCTGCATATCTTATTGCCTGCATAAAATATTTGGTGTATTTTAGTGTTAAAAATGCCTTCAGGAACGGAACCTTTCATTTAAACAGTGTTCCTATGGGAAAACGTGTTTCGCTTTACAACGCCATTTTGAGTAACGCATTGTGTCGGATAACCGAGGACTACCTGTAATGTTTTTAAAAAGAACCCACAACGCCTTATTGTGCCAATTCTGACCTTATTTCAGAGACGGTTGCACACTAACCCACATGTTGTAGCTCAAGTGTGCGTACACACGCATTGAATCTGCGCCTATTCTTAAAACATGCGTGTTTCGTTTCCACCTGCTCAAAACAGGCTTCAAAAAGAACAAAAAAAAATATAGAACACAAGACAGTTTTGTTTTGTATTTTTATAAAAAGAAATCAACTCTGGGTCTACAGGTCATATAATACACTCCGAAATATGCCGTATCTTACAGACTTCATTCAGTTACAACATGGCAATCTCAAACACAGCTTCAATATAAGCCTATAACTTTAATTAACATAATTAAAAACGTTTCCGCATCTAGAATAAAATTGAACAAAAGACAACTCCTTTCTGGAGTAGATTACAGCCACTGTGTCCTGTTCATCCCAAGGGGGAGGGGGGAGTCCTGTAACCAAAGTAATAAAAGAGAAAGAAAAAAAGGGGGGAGTGGTGGAAATTTGACGGGCCATACAGAAGTTAGCCTTTATACGTGCACCTGTTCCTCCTTTATAGCTGCCCCATGGTGGCAAGGTCAACTGAAGTAGGGAGTTGGCAGAAAAGAGGTTATATGGCAGCACGTATGGTTGTCACCAATATATTAATTCCATAGAGGGAGAAATATATATATAGATATATATATCTATATACATGTATACACATACACTCGGGATTTAAAAAACATAAATACAATGACTTTAAAATTTGGAGATCCCCTTTAAAACTGGGATTTAAAAAAATATATATATCTTGGGATGAACACAGGATAATCACGTCATAAATATTATGACATTATTTTGTGGCAGATCCACTTTAAAAATATTTTTTTTTTTTTTTTAAATGTGCAACCAGTTGGAAAATATGTACACACAATTCTCCCAACCTCTCCTCCCCCCCCCCCCCCCCCCCCCCAAAATTTTATTTTTTTGATGTTTCCTCTTGAAACGCACAGAAGCACAGGATGGGGCCTATCGTGTAGACCGGGAAATAAAGGAAAATGCTGAAAATTCAGCACAACAGGACTTTTTTTTTTTTTCCTTTAAAAAAAAAAAAAAAAAAAGTTGTACACCACAAACTTTCTACAATATACAAAAGCACTTAATATAACCTTGTCAGCGAGCACCGGTGCGATGGTTAATGTACAATTGAGGTTGCAGACATGAAATTTGTTGAACTTAATGTTGCTGGAGGATGAACCGAAAATTGAACTGAAAATTAACACAAAAATTGTCTTTCCTGGTTTAAAGAAGCATAAGTGTGTGTATTTGTATGAAAATATATATATATATATATATATATATATATATATATATATATATATATATATACATACATACATATACACACACACACACGTAATATACTGTAGATTTTTAATATATATATTAGATACACAGCTCAACCCCCTTATAACGCTGTGCTTGGGGTCCAAAGAATCACATCGCATTACAAGCGGATTGCGTTAGAAATAATGTATAATTGTATGCATTGTACAATAAAGTACAATAAGTTCTTTAATGTTACTTTTATGTCTGAAGCACTTATTCCCATGACCTGTTTTTTAGATTATCTGTTAATTATTTTATTACCACATGTATTACTACTGTGAAGCGCTATGTACATTAATGGCGCTATATAAATAAAAACATACAATACAATTTAAGATACCAATAAATCGTGTTGTAAAGTATTCATAAAAACTAAAATTGGGAGCCACGCTTGCATCGCGATATAAGCGGATTCGCGTTGTAACGGATCGCGCTATAACGGGGTTGAACTGTATATATCTATTACTTACACATATATATACAGTATATTACGTACACGTGTATATATATATATATATCACACACAAACATTTGATTAAATACGATCTAAAAAGTTGCAACCACAAAGTGCCACATTAACTAAGTAAACAGTGATCGCAGAAGGCGACATTAAGAAAAGCCTGCAAATAAGACAAAGCAGTACACACAGTGCAATATAACACAGCAGACAGGATTTTTTTTAATTCGTTAGATTAGAAGATGCATATTAATCTGTTCCCCCCCCCTCTCTTCTTCCCCAATTTATCTTAACCAGTTGCAAAAGATGTAAAAAAAAAATAAATAAAAAAAAAGCTACCCCACAGGAGACAAGCAACATTTCAAAAGAGAATGGTCCATTTGTGTTATATTGATTCTAAACACAGACTGGCAGGGAATATTGTGGGCCACTCACTGCATCACAGCGCCAAGCTGCAGTTAGAAATGCGCCGTGGTTGAAAAATACTGGTTTCCAATGCAGAGCAGGGCTGCTTAACCTCTTTTCGCTGCCCGAGGGGGGTCAGCAATTGCCCCTTTGTGGAAGCAAAAATGTGTCATCTGCCTCCACCTCTTTCTGTACCACCGCATGTTAAATAAAGGCCAACGCGTTTCAGCCTCGGACAGTAATAAAGCAGGGGTGGGCAACTCCAGTCCTCAAGGGCCATCAACAGGCCAGGTTTTCAGGATATCCTGGTTTCAGCATAGGCGGCTCAATCAGTCCTTGCGTCAGCACAGGTGGCTCAATCTTCGACTGAGCCTCCGATTGAGCCACCTGTGCTGAAGCAGGGATATCCTGAAAACATGACCTGTTGGTGGCCCTTGAGGACAGGAGATGGCCACTCCTGGTATAAAAAGGACCCATATTGGAGCCACGGTCAGCACGGGGGTCTACAAAACAAACTCTACACGATTTTTTTTACTAGTTCATTCTAAAATATGTGGCCTTTTCTTCCAATTGGACCCAAAGTGGGAACCTTTGTAAGTGCGGACCGGACACAAACAGGGGGGATTCTCCGTCTTCTGCATTCTGACAGACGGGTTGTGCCATGGGAATTTGAAATAAAGCAGCAGTTTTCCCAAGCCCCACCCTTAAAAATCTGTGTTCCCGTCACTTGTTACCCTCAATTTGCCATCGAGTAGAAGAATTCCGCAGCCTGTGGTTCTCAGGTTCCCCGTCCCATTAGCTACCAGGTCAAGTCACAATTTCTGCAATGTGTCTTATAGACAGCAGGGGGCATCGTTGCTCCTTTTCTGTGCAAGAGAAGCCCACAAATATAAGAAGTCTAAC